>NC_080065.1:3939746-4203272 GCF_949987535.1 Balaenoptera acutorostrata
GCATTCCCACTGCTCCTTCCTCACCTGCCCCGTTTGCTCCTGGTCCCGGGCGACAGGCCTGTGTGGGGGGCTTTGGGACTCGTCCGAGGCGCTGGCGTAAGAGTCGGTTTCTGCCCTCGTGTCCCTGGAGTCTCCCAGCCCTGCCTGTCATGTGGAATCTCATTTTGCGCCGTTTTAATTTCAAAGCATTTTTTGTTTTTTTGGTAAAAGTCTGTTGTTTTGCTAAAACAGGGAAGCGTTTCCTGATATGAGCCCAAACGCAGGGATGTGTTTTTCCATCAGAGCACGAGGAGGTCTCAGACTTTCTCCCAGCCGAAGAACCTCAGCACAGGGGGCAGGTATGTAAAACCCGACTTCCAGACCTGGACCCAGAGACCCCGCAGGGCAGCGCAGGGCGGGAGGCCGCGGCCAGGCCCTCCCATCTCACCCAGGGTCACGCCCATCAGTCAGGCGTGGCGCCAGGGGATGGGGGCTTGGAGGAGGGGCTGTGGGCGCTGCGCTCAGTCTGCATCTACGAGGCTCTCAGAGCAGGGCCCACGGGAGCGGGGGGGGGGGGTGTGTGTGCCTCGGACCCGGGAGTGCCCATCCGCACTGGCATTATCCACGCCCTCCTTCCTGCCCTTCCTTCCCGGTCCTCGTCGGCTGCTACGGACACTTCATTGCACGGGCAGAGCGTCTCCCGGCCGAGGCCGCGCCCACATCCCCAAAGCCCTGGCCCCCGTATCCACATGGGCACCGTGGATGCCTGCAGGGAGGCGTACCCGGGCCACGCCAACAGGGGGCGCGTCAGAGTGACGGGCGTCCCAACGCGCCCACAAGGTAATGGTGCTGTGGGTCAGAGAGGGAAGGAACGGACAACTTAGGGGTTCAAATAAATTTGCATTTCCAAAGTCAGATAGAGCCATAAAAACAAACCATTAACTGGATTAAGAACAACTTTTCTACATGCCAGCCATAGCCAGGAAGCATATTAGAAAACGTCAGCTCTCCGTCTGAGACACCGCTAAGAGCAGATGGAAGTACCACCAGCCAAACTCATCCAGGGCTTCTCGGCACTTTCCACATTGTAACACTTTAATCCTTTCAATAGCCGCCCAGGTGGGCAGGGGGAGGCACCTGTAACAGGTGGGCAAACAGGTGGGCAGTGAGGACCCAGGCAGCGGCAGGGCCAGTTATTCACCTGGGCAGTCGGGCCAGCCCTGTCCTTGCCGCCTTCTCCCGCTTCCTCCTCAGACAGCTGAAGTCCCCACCCGGGAAATAAAGGGTGAGCCCGGGCCCGGCATCATCCCCAGAGGTGGAGCCCAGGGTCACCCTCCGGGCGGCTTCTCATCCACTGCCTTCGGGGCTGGATCTCTAAGCTTTCAACATTTTAGAATTTACATTTAGTTTCTCTGTGTGAACAAGGCTTTAAAGATATCAGAGCATTTAATAGCTGATGGGTCGTAACACCATCTTTGAATACATTTATTGAAAAACCGCTCCAAATATTAGCCTTTGATCCCTGTGGGAAGGAGCTGGCCAACTGCTGCGGGAGCTGCTGCGTAAATACAGACACCAGGCGGGTTTTAACCCAGAGAAACGTCCTGCCCCACAGAATCCTTCGTCTACACAACAAATGACTTGAAGCAAAGAAGAACTTAGTTCCTGGAATAAGTAGAATTATTCAAATTCTAAGTAAATATCTTCAGCACCGAGTCAATCCTGACTTGATTTTTAAGTTTTGTTAGGTAAATGGAAGCCACCCCGCCAGCCTGCGCACAGGGACGCAGTGGGGCCCCAGGGGGCTGGGGACTAGGCCATTCTGGAGCTACCGGGCAGACTGGGGTGGTCGCTGCCCTACCCAGGGCGGGGCCCCCAGGCCTTTGACCCTGACCCGCAAGGGCCTGTCTCCCCACACCCTGTTGTCTCTCTCTGTCTCTGACTTTCTGACTCTGTCTCTCTCTCTGTCGCTCCCTCATGCAGGTAAGATGCATACCTGAAACACGTGTTTCACAACGCAGACCTTGCCCTCTTAGGTACACTGACTCTGATATTTTCTATTTTGTTAAATTGAAAAAAACTCAAGCCAGACCCACTAAATTGGCATAGCCCAACGTTTCCCATTCTGCATAATGGCACCAAAAACTGTCTGCCGTGGCCCAGTGCAGGGGCGGCCGGGATCACCTGGGGCACCATTACCTAAGGCCAGCGGCTGGGGAGGTGGACTGTCGTCTTTGGTTTTGTTTTCCTAGCTCTGGGTGGGCCTTCTGTGCTCAGTGGGGGGTTGGTTTGCAGGCCCCCGATCTGCTAGGAGGCTCTGCCAGTGGCGTTGGGGCCCTGGGGGTCCTTGCGGGGGACGAGGGGAGCAGGAAGTTCCCCCGAGGTCAGGGCGTGGCAGCATCTTCCACAGGGGACCATGGAACACAGGACTTGCTAATTAAGTGTCTCAAAAAAAGTGACCTTTTCCTGCCGTCAGTGACCAGGAGGCAGGTAAAGATGCTGGTCAGGTGCATCTACAGAGATTAAGGGAGAAGTTGTGGAGCAAAACCAAAGAGAGCCAACTGCGGAGGAATCCGGTTACCCTTTAAATCACCTATTTCACTGTTGCCAAACCTTTATTAAAATGCTTCTCTCAAAGGAAGAATCACATGGCTTTTCTGGGCTTTAACACCCAGATTTTGTGTCTAAAGGTCACTGGGTGAAGACTGTCAATCTGATGGCAAAGTGCGGTGTGGACAGAGGGACCGAGGCCTCCCATCAACAGAATTAGGGCACAGGCAGCCTCTTCCTACCCAGGGAGCTGGTTTCTGCACCAGGTTAGTGTGGAAAGAAAACACTTCTTCAGGTGTTTCAAAATTGACACGTTTCACTTGTATTAAAGAGCCTGACCTCCCCTTAGAGAACAGACGCCAAACACAGCATTCAGATGGCTAGCCCCACTGGAGTGTGTGAGACTGGACCAGAATGATAGACTTTTAGATGTAATACAGGACCTTCTACCATCTGTGTTTCCACCCATCCACCTACCTGTCCATCCACCCAAGTACACACCATCTACCCATCCATCCATCTATCCATCCATTCATCCATCCATCCATCCATCCATCCATCCATCCATCCACCTATCCTTCCAACCATCCATCTAATCCATCCATCCATCCACCTATTATCCATCCATCTATCCATCCATCCATCCATCTATCCATCCACCCACCCACCCACCCATCCATCCAACCATCCATCCATCCACCCACCCATCCATCCACCCATCCATCCACCCACCCATCCATCCACCCATCCATCCATCCACCCATCCATTTACCCATCCATCCATCCACCCATCCATCCACCCATCCATCCATCCATTCATCCATCCATCCATCCATCCATCCATCCATCCATCCATCCATTCATCCATACATTCACCCATCCACCCACCCACCCATCCATCTACCCATCCATCCATCCATCCATCCATCCATCCATCCACCTATTATCCGTCCATCCATCTATCCATCCATTCATCCATTCACCCATCCACCCACCCACCCACCCATCTATCCACCCATCCATCCATCCACCCATCAATCCATCTACCCATCCATCCACCCATCCATCCTTCCATCTACCCATCCATCCACCCATCCATCTACCCATCCATCCCCTCATCCATCCACTCACCCATCCATCCATCCACCATTCCTCCACTTATACATTCATCATCCATCTATCAATCTAACCACTTGCCCATCAGCCCTCCATCCATCCATTCATCCATCCTTCCATCATCTGTCCATTCATTGTCTGCACACCCATCCATCCATTTTCTACCCCTCTTCCCTCCCTCCTTTCTCCATTTGCTCTTTCTATCCATCTATCAATCCACCCATCCACCAACCACCCTTCTATCCATCCACCTACCCATCCTCCTAAATACCCATCCATTAACTCATTCATCTGTAAATATAAATTGAGTGCCACTGTCTACTGTGTACCAGGTCTATTTAAGACAATGGCAGAAGCGAATGAGACCAGCTCAGCCCCTGCTCCCAGGGGAGCTCCTGCACAAACTGGGGAGACAGCACTCTCCATTCCATGGGACACCTGCTGGGGAGGCCTGGGGAGACTGGGGGTTCAAGGAGCACTGAGCAGGGGCAGAGCCCAGAAGCGGGGGTCAGAGAAGACTTCCAGAGGTGGCGTCCAAGCATAGTGATAAACCACAGAGCTCTCCTCTGGGCTGTGGCCAGAGCTGACTGGTGTCTAGAAGGACCCCTTTGGCCAGAGTGGACAAGAGATCCTTAGGGACAAAAGGCAGGGAGCCACTCAGAACTCTGGCATTGTCTCCCCAGAAGAGGCTCTTGGGCTGGGCAGTAGCAGTGGTCAGACCACATGGCTGGAGTCTGGACACCTGGGAGACTGCAGGGGAGCTGACCAGGCAGGTGAGGGCTTGAGAGAGAGGTGGGACAGATGGGGGGCAGGAGGGGACGTGGGGCAGGAGGGGATGGCGCACAGCCAGCGGGGGCCCTGGGGTGGGTCTGGGTTAAGCCCACTGGACCTGGGAGGCCCAGGGGCTGTGCTTGCTCTTGGCCAGGGAGAGGTGAGTGAAGGCAGGTTCTCAAGGGAGGGGGAGGTGGCGGCCCGAGGCAGCCTGATGCACAAAACGACATCGAGCAGGAACACGGCTACTCAGCCACGGCCATTTTCCCATGGGTTTCTTTTATTGTTGGTGACGACCACACAAGAGGCCACTGTGAGACAGATGGACGTGGACAACGTGGGGTTTCTACACAAGTGCTCAACACTCCTGGGAAGGACGGGGTGGGCCCGATTCCTCTCGAGCTCCGGTCCGCAAGCTGGTTTCCCCTGAGCGGCCGGTTCCACAGGCCTGGGCCGAGGTCCATTCGCAGGGATGGCCAAGAAGCCTCCGTGGGCCTGTCTGGCAGTGCCTCTCCTGCGGCCCAGCAGCACGTCCTTGGACTGCGGCCATGCTCCCTCCAGGACGGCAGTGCTGGGAGCATTTCTCAGCTGAGAGTCCAACATCCTCGCCAAGGACCACAGGAACGTCAGCAAACAGATTTCAGAAACCAGCCCTGCATCCTGAGAACTGGCTTTGATTCCCATGTCAGTACGATTCTAAAAGCCGTTCCCTAAGGAAACAAGTGCTGTTCCTGACGTGACACGTGCCTCAGAGAAAGTTCCGGTGGGGTCTCCCTCCCAAGACTGCGGGGCTCCAGGCTGCCACCTCGGGGGCTCTGCAAGGCCGGGGACACCACGGGGGACGCACCCCTGCTCGTGGCGAGCTCACTTTCTCTGTGGCTGGGGGTCCACGTCAGGCAGCAGTGGTGGCAGCCCACATGGATTTTATGGAGTTTTCTTGTAGCTACAAGGAAATAAACAGCACCCCCATCTCACACCCGGGTCCTGGCCCTCTGTGGGCTCTGAGCAGACCTGTGTGACGTGGGGACACGTGGTCCCACTTTGTCACCTTTTGTATGGCTTCCGCCATTTCACCTCTGCACAATTAGGCAAAATATGACACTTGGCTTTTTTAATACGAGCAAAACAAAGGATCCAAGAAGCTATTGTGAGCGCTGGGATTCTCAGCAGAGAATCCGTAATCTATAATTATCGTATTTCTCCTCCACACATAGATGACAGCAAGCTGTGGGCTCCAGGGGGCCCTAGGGTGGGCACGGGGAGAAGGGAGCAGCTCTAACGCACAGAACACGATGCAGACGCTTCTACCTGCGGGACGGGCACAGACTAGGTAAGTTACACAGCGACACGGCGGACAGAGGGTCACCTCCCTGTGGCACAGAGGGTGTGGCCAGTCCGAGGGAAGGACTTGAGCGTGTCCAGCGAAGCAGAAGGTACGGAGTGGGAGCAGCCCTCCTTTCTCGCAAAGCTCAGATGTTCCTTCTTCGTTGCCTCTGTCCTGCCGTGGATGGCGCCCTGCGGGCCTCCTGCCTCCGCTCCCCTCTACACCACGAGCCAGTGGCGGAGCTGGAAAGAAAACAGGGCTTATTCGGACGTGAAGTGAGGAGCTCCTTGGATAAAAGCAGCTCCTGGGCCGGCGGCCCGGCTTGTAGCTGGGAGATCCCTGAGCAGAGCGGGCGGCTGTGGAACCAGCACTGCTCCCGGGGCACCACTGACCTGACGCCCTTTTTAACTTTATGGAGACAAGCCATCACTTCACAAAGAGATGTCGGTGAGCACAGTGGCCTCAAGGGGCCAGAGCGTGGACCAGCAGCCTCTGCCATCCCTGGCCAGTGTGACGTCAGCTGCTGGATGGACACTGGATGCCAGCATGCCTGGGCTGGTCCAGAGCGCTCGCCTACTGGCTCACATGTGACCTGCGATGCCCCTGGCCCCCTGTGGCCTCTCTCCTGGGGCCTCTGATCCCGACCCAGTGGAACCCTGCACCCCGTGGTGCTGTCTGCTTTGTGTGACCTGCAGGTGTGGGATGAGGCCTCGTTCACCGCTCGGGGAAGGGTGAGATGGACAGGGGCCCTATTTAGTTGTCCACAAATGTCATCGCCTGTTATTACCCAGCTGTTAGTTCAGCCTGTTTTTGAGCACAAGCCATTCGATGGCACTAAATGGCAAAGAACCGTGTTTTGTAAACATTTCCAGACAAAGACGGGCAGGGCTTGTTTCTGACACAGCCACACCGGGGGTAGGAAGATGCTGCCTCTGGCCCCACCGCAGGGCCCTCCGTCACCATCGGGAGAACCTGCTCAGGACACACCCACACAGCAGCCAGAGGGCAGCCAGAGGGCAGGGCTGGACCAGGAACGCCCCGGGGGCCGGAGCAGTGGCTCTGTGGTGACTTCAGACCAGTGCCGAGGCCGGGGGGGCCACACCTGGGACCCCAGCTGAGACCCGCCCCCGGGGGTGAAGTGGCCCTCTGTCCTGGCCGCAGATGAGCCGAAGGCGACCTTCTCAGAGGAAGGTGTGCTTACGGGGCCCCTCAGAGCCCCCACAGGTGGAGATCAAGCCAGAAGCTGCACGCAGGGAAGCAGAGGCAGCAACCACTCCGAGCGGGTCGGCAAGAGCCAGAAGCTCAGCTCAGATGCCCACGGACCAGAGCGGTCGTGGTCCTCAGGTTACCGGGCAGCTGTGTAAGAAATGGTTTAAAAGGTGATAGATGCCACTTACAGTTCTGCACAATTCACAAGGCCAAGTGCTGCTTCCAGAGAGTGAACAGTGTAACTGTCAGTGAGGGGGACACAGGAAGGGGGTACGTGATGGAGACGCTTTTCCATAACTGCACACGTGACACTTCCACGTGCAGCGTCAAAGTGAACGGCCACAGCTGCAGACAAAGATATTTCTGGTCCAGGGAATTCCCTGGTGGTCCAGTGGTTAGGACTCGGCGCTTTCACTGCCCAGTTGGGGAACTAAGAACCCGCAAGATGCGCAGCTCAGCCAAAAAGAAAAAAAAGATATTTCTGATCCAGATGGAGTAATGGGGACTGAATATATTCTACCATCTGACACAGCTTAAAATGAACAAAATATATATAATAATGGGTTTTCAGACACAGGAGGCCAGACGACAAAGGACGGATTCCCCAAGGGAGACAAGCAGACAATCTGTCCAACTGCCCCATTGCGGCCTCGAGGGGCTTTCTAGGCTTCAGCGGGGGAGGGGACGCCCAGGTGGGGCAGTGAACCCCTGGCCTGATGAGGTGGGGTGAGCGCTGGGGAGCCCAAGGCGGCTGGAGTTCACAGGATGGAGCTGCAGAGGGGCGAGTGCGGCACTGAGAGCCCTGGGCACGTGCACGGGGACCCGAGGGTTCAGCTGAGCATTCAGGGCACTCGAGGCCGGAGACACCCTCCCGGCAGGATTCGGGAAACGTCTCTGAAACTCACAGGACGGGAGCTGTGCCCGCCCTGCAGCCAGGCTGGAGCATCTCCTGGATCTCAGGGCGCCGGGTAGAGTGTCACCCAGGTCTTGCACCAGCATTGGAAACTGCCCCACACTAAATGCCGCCCTGGTCCCACCTAACAAGTCTTAAAAACCAACTCCCCCAAAGATCAAACTGTCTCCAAGTAACTTAATGACGACCCAGAACAAAGCTCAAGAATATGTAAAGGAACACAAATATATCCAGCCTCTAACAAGGTAAAACTCACAATATCCGGAATCCAATTAAAAATGACCAGATGTGTGAAGCAGCAGAAAAATTCAACCCCTTATGAGAAAAGTCAACTGACCTGACCCAGAACAGACACAGATGTTGACACTGGCAGATGAGAGACTTACACAGTGATTATAACTGCAGTCCATATGTCAAAAAAGGTAAGTAGAGGCATGAAGGACATAAAAAGACCCAGCATGAACTTCTAGAGATGAAAACTACAATGTGTGAAATGACAGGTGTGCTGGACGGGATTATTAGCAGATTAGACTTTGCAGAGGAAAAAAATTAGTGGACTAAACAAAAGCAACACGCAAAATAAAACATACACAGGGAAGAGAATTAATGTGGCCTAAAATATGTGTAACTGGAGCCCATGAAGGGGGT
Source organism: Balaenoptera acutorostrata (assembly GCF_949987535.1). Lineage (NCBI taxonomy): Eukaryota > Metazoa > Chordata > Mammalia > Artiodactyla > Balaenopteridae > Balaenoptera > Balaenoptera acutorostrata. The sequence continues at coordinate 3,948,257 of NC_080065.1, forward strand.
GGGACAGAAAAAAATGGAAGAAATGACAGCCCAAAATTTCCAAATACACTGAAAATGATAAACCCAACGTTCTAACAGGCTCAGTGGACTGTGGGTGTGAGAAGCATGAAGTACGGTGCTGTAACCAAGCACAGTGGAGAAATGAACCCAAAGACTCAGTCAGCGTGATGCCCTTTCAATACGTTTAAAAACAACTGAAACCAAACAGTCTACTTTTCAGGAATATAGCAGCACCTACAGATGCAACAAAACTGTGCAGCAGAAAATGCATGGGAAATATTCAGCTAGATTGAGATGGTGTTGACTTCAGGCGCAGGAGGGTGGTAGACAGGGAGGTAGATGTGAGTTACTATCAAGGTGGAGTTTTGTACGGTTGTTCACAAGAGTTTATTTTGTAATGTGATTAAATAAATGAAAACCAGCCACGGGTGGACTAATGTACAATGGTGCACCCAGACACAAAACCTAAAAAGACACCTGAAAGAGTATGAGACCTGGAGGAGGCAGGGAAGCCTCATATGGCAGAGCCCAGGACAGAAGCAGAGAGGCAAGGGGCAAGATTTCAGTAGGGCTGCAAAATTCCCAGAACTCACAAAAAACATGAATTTACAGACCCTGGGCACACAAGAGATGCCGGGAGGAATAAGTAAATAAAACTACTTAGAATAGCTTTGCAATAATATAAATAAAAGAAATCTATGCCCAGACACATCACAGGGAAACTGCAGCACCAAATGCAAAGGAAGCTGGAACGGGTCCGGGGACCCCGCCCCATGGGGCCACATGTCTCAGCAGGACCGCAGGGCTGCAGGTGGAGAACCAACATCTTCAAAATGCTGAAAGACCATAACTTGATCGAGAGCCACGTGCCTGCGGAAACTCTGTCATAAATAAGGGCAAAGTAAAGACATTCACAGACACACAACAGTGAGGAAGTTTATTAAGACACCCCCTTAAAGGAATGTCTGAAGGATGCTTCTTCAAAAGGCAAAAAAATGGTCCTCAAAGGAAAGATGTATATGCCAAAAAGTAGAGTAAACAAATAAACACTGGACATGCACATTTGTCCAGGGAAGTTTCTGGACAAGATAACAACAAATAAAAATAGTGACTAATTTGTGGGTTAAAAATGACATAAATGGAATATTGGACAATAATAGCTTGTTAATCTGTAGGAGGAAAATTTAAGTCCTTGTGATATTCAGGATGGGGGTTCAGATAATGTTTAACTTTATACTTAAAGTGAAATATGCATAGCACAATTTCAAAAACAACTATAAAATGAATAGAATAAAGTATATAAATTTCCAGAGAGGAAAGAGTAGAACAAGAAAAAAAAAAGACCAAAAAATCAATCATAAAAGGCAATAATAAGGTGGAAAAATAAACATTAAAAAATGGAACAGAGTTAAAAAATAGCAGAATCAAGTCCAACTGTACCAATAATCACAGCAAATATAAATGGATTAATCTGCCCAGTTGCCAGACTAAAGCATTCCAGTGTATTCGAGGTTTGCAAAAGACACCTAAATGTTAAGATGACTGCAAAGTTGGAAGTTAAAAGATCACAAAAGACATTTCAGATAAACTCAAAAGAAACCTAGTGCAGCTGTAGTCACCTCAGACAAGAAGGACTTTAAGAGCAAAAACACAGCAAGGGAGCAAGGATCAGCCAAGTAGATGTGATCATTCTGAACCCATACCTGTCCCAGAAAACAGGCTCAGAATAGACAAAACAAAACCCAGTAGAACTACAAGGGAAAATTGGACAAATATGCTTTCAAGGTCAGATATCCCATAAATATCTACTGATTACTGATGGTTAAACAGAGCTAAAATGGGCAAAATTGCAAAAGATTTGAACAACGCAGTTACAAGCCCAATTTAATGGACAGAAGGAGAATTGCATATCAACAATTGGAGAATACATCTCATCTAAAGATACACGTAGCATTTATAAAATTTGATTAGGTACTTGGCCATAAAGGAGTATCAATACACTCCAAAGAATGAGTAAAAAGGTGTCTGAACACAATGCAATTAATTTAGAAATCAATAACAAAAAGATAAATGAAACATCCCCATATATTTGGGAATTTAAAGGCAGACTTCTAAGCATTCATGGGTGGAAGAAGTCACAATGAAAATTAAAATATGCTTAGAACTAAATGATACACAAAATGCTATGTTAAAAGTTGTGACATATAGCTGATTCACTTTGTTATACAGCAGAAACGAACGCAACATTGTAAAGCAATTATACTCCAATAAAGACGTTAACAAAAATTTCTAATTATAAGAAAAAAAAAAGTTGTGGAACACAGCCAACAGGGCATTTTGAGGGAAATTCTTAGCCTTGAATGCTTATGTTAGAAAAGAAGAAAGGTTGAAAATTAATGATCCACGGTCCAAATTAAGAAGTTAGTAAATGTATGACAGAGTAGACCAATGAAAGTAGAAGGGAGAAATAATGACAGAGCTGAAATGAACGAGACAGAAAGCAAAGCACAAACAGAGCATCCTGCACCAAGTCGTGACCCTTCAAACTGCATAAGGGGAAGTTCTCTGTCCCAATAGGCCCCCACCCCACCCCTGCCTAAAATCATGCCCCTTACACAGCTTCTGAGTCAGAGTGTCCACGTCCTGGAAGGACTTGGCTGTGCAGCATTCACAGCTGACGCTGGCGTCCTGACCAAGCACCTCGCCCTGGCGTTGGAGCAGGGAGCACCCACCCAGGTCACCTCCGCCCCCGGCCGGCAGTGGGGAGAGTGGCACTCACTGTGAACTGGCGCACCTCCCCTCTGTCCACCCGCTCGTGCTCCTTCTCGGGCGTGATGGCGTAGGCCAGTTTCTAGAAGAGAAGGAGCAACTGTGGGCGCTGGCCCGGCCTCAGCGGGGTGAACGGGCCCTGGTCAACTGCTGTCGATGTGGGAGCTGATGGCTTGGGTCTCCTTAGACCCTGGAGCAAAGTTCAGCCCAACTCGAAGTAGCCGCTACTGGAGGAGGTTCGTCTCCACGTCAAGCTCGCGGTGGGCCCTGAGCAAAGGTGTCCTCCGTCTCTTCCAGGAATTCCGGCACCAAGATATGAGGTGGAGGGACCCCTGTGCCCAGCTCACCCACCCTCTCCTTCATAGGTGACGCAGGAGCATGCCTGACCGACTGCGAGGCCCAGAGCCACCCCCAGCCCACACGAGGGTGCCTGCCTGGGGATCCCCCTGGCCCTGCTTGGCCCCAGGTGGAGAGGGCGGGTCCCCTGCTACCACCCCACCCTCAGACCACTGCCCTTCCACCTGCACTGCACGCTGTAGAGCATGTGTGCACACACACAGAGACACACACAGGCAAGTACGCACGTGTATGTGCTCACGTGAGGACACACACACATCAAGACAGGCACACACAGGCATACACACACACACACACACACACGCACAGGCACAGCCCCCCACACCAGCCCACGTGTCTCTGGCATGGTCACCGGCCCCTCCAGCCCCTCCTGCTGGGCAGAGATGAGCAGGCGGGAGCAGGCCTGGGACAGGGACACCCGCCTGACCTTGTTGGTGGCCTCACAATCGGGGAGGGGGGGAGGGCAGGTGAGGGAGACCCATCCAGATACACACCTCCCTCGAGGAGCCGGGCAGGCTGCAGAACTTGTAGGCAGCGTAGATGGGCACCACGGACATGGAGGACGCAGCGATGGCCCAGCCCAGCGCGTTGGCCCACTCGGGGAAGATGTAGGCTCCGTAGTGCGGGGGCCTGAAGGTTGCGATGCTGACCACGACCACGAACTGGAACCGAGGGACGGGGGTCAGGGGCGGCCGGGGGCAGGGCTACCGAGCGGGTGGCTCCAGGGGAGGGTCCCCCGCGCAACGGGACTAGGCCGTGAACCTGGGCAGCGGGCGTCTGTGTGCACTCTGCAGACTGGCGCTGCTGCAGGACGGGGCAGGGGTGCCCGGGGGGCGCACATCCCTCCAGTTCTTAGGTCTGATGGGCGGGGATTCTCTCACTGTCCCTTGTAAACCTCACAGGTTGCCACACGGGGAGAAGCAGGACACCTGGCTGGTCTGGAGGTCACATGCCCCAGGCTGCTGGGTCGCTGGGGGTGACCAGCAGCCGCTGCAGGTTTGGAGCAGCTCAGGGAGCTGGGGGCTTGAACTGGGAACCTCACCCCGACTCTGCCTCCTCTCTCACTGGTCCTCGGGGTGGAGGGGGTGCTGCCCGAGGCCCCTGCCCAGTCCGTGGACACCCTGGGGGCCGCTGGGCTGGCTGGGCAGGAGGAGGGCCGAGGTCACGAGGTGCTCGCCGGCCTGGGCTCTGCACTCAGAGCTGGACGGCCGCTGAACGGCGGCCCGGGGCCACCAGACAGGGCAGGAGGTTCCAGCTTCGTGAGCCATCGGGGCTCGGTCACAGCCACCCAGCTCTGAGGCTGTGGTGCGGATGCGTGGATGAACCAGCACGGCCGTGCTCCAACGCAACAGGCGGTGGGTGGCCCTGGCCGCAGGCCCGAGCTTGCAGACCCCTGGCCGGGACGACAAGCAGCTACTGGGGAGCCCTGGGGGCCGCGCTGTCACAGAACCGGAGCGGCTCCCGTCCGGCCTCGCGTCTGAGCACCTGTCTTCCCAGGTTCTAACCCTTCTCTCGGGCCTCCAGGCAGAGGTCAGCTGACGCCCTCCAAGCACAGGGGCCGAGCGGGACGCACACGGGCCTTAACCGGGCGGGAGCCCTGCCTCCCGTGAGTGGTTTCTCAGTGGCTCCAGTCGGGGGGGATCTTCAGGAGACCAGAGGATTTGGGGGGCCAGCCTGCCCTCCTGCCTGAGTCCGGTGACCTGCTGACTCCCGCCCGTGGAGACCCTGGTCCCCGGGCAGCACCGAGCCCCTCCCCCAGCATCAGGCGTGCGTGGCCCCTGCTGGACCCGGTGGCAGGGTAGTGGGGAAGGAGGGGCCTCACCAGGAGGAAGCAGGGGCTGATGAACTTCCAGCACAGCCGCCAGTAGAGGCTGGGCCGCTGCCCGGTCATCTGTTTGATGTCGTCGCTGAACTGCCACACGCCTGCGGGAAGGTGGCCAAGCAGGCGGTCAGCACGGCACCTGCCCAAGACGCGGGCCCTGCCGGGCCCTCACCAACCCCGGGCCACCCCCGGCAGACCTGGAGCTCGGGCTGCACGCTGGTGCCCAGACCGCCCCACCCAGCCGCCCAGGGGTCTTGTTGACCTGGGCCCGGTGCATGTCCCCGTGGTGACACTGGGATCACTGATGACCCCAAGGGGGCCCATGGGGCCTCCGCCCTCCTCCCATCTCAGGTCCTCCTCTTTGTGGCCCACGGCCATCCCTGCTTCCCCTCTGTAATCACTTTTTTTTCATTTACAAAAATCATGATAAAATATATATAACATAAAACTTACCATTTTAACCATTTTTAGTGCACAGCTCAGTGGCATTAAGTACATTCACATTGTTGTGCAAGTACCACCACCATCATCTCCAGAACTTTCTCATCCTCCCCAGCTGAGATTCTGTCCCCATTAAATGCTCACTCCCCATCCCCTCACCCAGCCCATGCCACACCCCCATCCTACTTTCTGTCTATGTGAACCTGACTCTTCCAGGGACCTCATGGGAATCCTACAGGATCTGTCCTTCTGTGACTGGCTTATGTCACTGAGCATAATGCCCTCAAGGTCCATCCATGTTGTAGCACGTGTCAGAACGTCCTTTTTAAGGCTGAATGACATTCCGTTTATGTAAACGGTCATTCTTTTGTAAGGAAAGCTACTCTAGAAGCTCCATGTGCCGCAGCTTTCTCCACATCTTACAGTGATTTCCCTTGCCCTGAGCCTGGCCTGGCCTCTGGTCACGTGACAGCAGCTGGTTGGCCGAGTCTTGTGTCACATGTGGGGACACAGCAGAGCCACACCTCCATGCAGAATCCCCTCTTCACACTCCAACCCCATCGTCAGATCCCGGACTCGGACCCTGGAGAAGTGGGGTGGAGGAGGCTGAACCCAAAGGCCAGCAAAGACGGGAGTGTCCACCAGGCCCCTCGGCCCCTCAAGCAGGTCCAGGGCAGGCCAGCCCCTCCTGCGCCCGACCATCCTCTCTGAGACCACAGGGACCTGGGGTCACTGAGAGGTGGGCGCATTCTGGGTGTGAATTGCCGTCTGGAGAAACGGCGTGACCTCTGTCTTCGGAGGCTTTGGGGAGCACATTGTCACTTCAGGGCCAACCTCCCTCCCATCTCCGCCAGCCCCATGTTCATGGCTGTGGGATACGTTTGAAGCACTTTCTCTCTTTCTCTGAGGTTTTATTTTGGGGTGGGGAGATTATAATTTAAAGCTATAGGCAAGTATTGATTCCAGGTGCCAATGAAAGCACAGAGAGCTTGATATTTCCCTTTTCTGTAGAAAAGTAAGTATAATTGGAAGAGTGTTCTTGGAACATGAACTAGTTGCCAGGTTAAGCCTCTCAAAGCTAGAGTGCTTTTCAGGTTATAATTCCAGGGCCGAGGCAGAGACCATGACCCCTCATGTGACGCCAGGGCTGCTGCGAAACTGTGGTTCTTGAGCAGCACAGGCCTTTGGCTTCGGGCTGAAGCACATGCACATGCAGAGAAGTGTGCCCGTTATCTCGAGCTTTCACTGCAAACTCCCCCAGAGACACCTGGCCAGGAGAGCTGAGCGGCACCACGGCCCCAGGCCACAGGGAAGAAACAGAGAGAAAGAAAGGTGGGCCCGGGCAGCAGGCTGGAAAGGGCACAGCTTCTGCAGCTGTCAAACCTACAGCAGCACATCCCGGGAAACATGGGGGACACCCCAGGAGGGGCCGGGGCGCACGGCTGCAGGCTGGGCCGCGCCTCTTCCAGGGGCTGCCTGCTGACCAGCAGGTCCCTGACCTCGAGGGGCTCCCAGTCCTAAGGCGTGAATGAGCGCTGGACCGGGGTGGGGGGTGGTCTGGGGTCCGGGTGGTGCTGTCGTGCAGGGTCAGGAGTTCTGGCCTGACGCTGAGCGGCGGCTCTCTGAACACCACCATCCCCCCCGTCAGCCGAGGGCCTTAGTGGTACGTCCCCAGAGAGAAGCCCACTCAGCCTGTTCCCCTGCCGCCTCGGCGCTGGTCGACCGCGCTCAGCAAATGCGGGGACCTCGCCTCCAGCACCAGCCAGTGTCCCAGCGTCCTCGCAAATCCTTCCTCCTCGAGAACCAGCAGCACGATTATGTGACCACACCGGGTGCTCTGACCGCAGTGAGGATCTCGGGCTGCCGTCCAGGCTGTCTTCACTGATCCATCGGGCAGCGGGCTGCCAAGCCTCCTCTGGGAGGTGTGGTGACCACAGTGCAGGGCAGCTTTGCCAGAAAGCAAGCAGCACAGCGACCAAGCCCAAGGATGCCGGCCCGGCCGGTCGCGATGACGGCACAGTGGCTGGGTCTTTGCGATTGGAGCACACCAGCCCCCCGAGCAAAGCTCCGTCCTTACCGTAGAACCAGGCCACCCCGATGACCTCCATGAGCACCCCGAAGAGGATGGACGTGCCGGCCGCAAAGTGGTCCAGCAGCGTGAAGACGTAGATGCCACCCTAGGAGAGAGGGGAGCGCCTGCTGAACTCGGGGTGCCCGGTGTGGCACGCCTCGCCCACGAACGTGCTCTTTCCAAAGCATAAACCTGGCCTGCAGTTTCAGCTGACAGACAACTTCTATTTTACTCCCTAGAGGGTGTTATTTGAATCACTAAAATTCAGTCCACAAGCAGCTACTTAGGGACCCACCTATTACCAAAAAGAAAAACTCCTCTCCTCCCCAACAATTAGGGATGAAAGCAAGCAAATGCCAAAGTTGGCAGGGCCTCTGTGAGGGGGAGGACCTGGGTCCTGCACCCCCCCGACAGGCCTCCCCCGACCCTCCTGCCCCACAAATCCAAGGGCTCTTCCCAGGGAGCTGTCCAGGTTCTGAAACACTCCAGACCAAGCGCTCAGGCGCCCAGGGACCGCGTGAGACCATGGCGACTCGGAGTGGCCGTGGATCCCAGCATGTGTCCAAGGCCACCCCGAGTGTGACCACAGCCACCCGCGTATTACAGGTCACGGGTTGTGTGGAGGGGTGCAGCCCTTGGAAATGCTGTGGTTCTGTCTGGTCTGACAGCACTAACCACTGCTGCCCAACACCAAACGCTAATGAGACATCGTCGGGCGGGCGAGCGCAGGTACGCAGGTACGTACGTTGGTGACGCAGAAGAGGGAGAGAAGGAAGGTTGCCAGGACGATGAGGAGGGTGAAGAGCTCCCGGTGCCTGTGCAGCAGCTGGAACTCATCGATGAGCCCGGTGATCACCGACTCCATCCCGCCCATCTGCAGCCGACACAGGGCAGAGGAGCGCTGGGGGCGGGGCCGGCGCTCTGCACCCCGCCTAGGCCGCTATACGGGTAACTCAGCGGACGCGTGCAGAGCCGGGAGCTGCGCGGTGTCCGGGGTGCGGAATGCACCCTCGGCAAGGGCTGCTCTGGTGACACGGCCACTGGAGAGGGAGGACCTGGGGTGGATACCCTGCCCTCTGGTGAGGAGTTGCCAGAGGGGGAGGAGTGCTACGTGGCCCACGTAATACCGTCCCCTGCATCGCCACAAAGGCTCAGCTCTGCTGGGTTTTTCTAAGCAAGTGTCTGTCCCACAAGCACAGCTTCGTTTTGCTCCCAGGGAGGACCTGGCCCGGCCACTGGCCACGTCCTCACTGATGAAGCCCTCCTGACCCTCAGCACTGTCGTGATGGGGTGTCGCCCACGAAGCCCGGCCAGCTGGGGAGCCTCTCTGCCCTGCTCTGCTGGGACCACCTCGTCCAGGAAGTGCTGTTTATGGGGGTCACCGCCAAGGGCTGTGCCCACCCAGTGGGCAGGTGACAAGGCTGATGGTGAGGCGGAGGGGGAGCGCTACAGGGCGTGGCCAGCGGTCACGTGGTGGGGATCCGTGGTCCTCTGCACTTTCCAGGAAGCTCGGATGAACATGGGGCCTGAGGTCTCGGCTGTCGGTCCCCAGCAGGCCACGTGCAGGAAGAGCCTGAGGGAGTCCGCCTGCCGAGCCAGCGCCCGCGCGCACGCAGGGCCGCCACAGGATGCTCAGAGGGCCAGGCCGGAGCCTCGGCTTCCCACCCTGCAGGGGCACCCTTCCTCCTGGCGGCTGAGGGGCAGGGAGAGCGTGAGCCAGGCTGCCTGGGCCCTGTGTGTCCCGTCACCCCGTTGCCTCGTTTTCCTGCACTGCCCTGCTGCCCCCGGCCCTGTGCCTGTGTGTTTAGGACTTGCAGGGGGCTTGCTGTGCCCCCCTCCCAGGGAAAGAAGAGGGGAGAGTTGGTCCGAAGTCTCCTTGCCAGTTACTGTGGGACCCTGCCTCCCACGCAGGGGCTCTGTGCAGGCACCGGGGTTTGGGAGACCCGCAAGGGCATCCGGGCCCGGCCTGGCCCTGTGAGGGCTGGCTGTCACTGGTGGGCCCACGGCATGTGGAGCACCGAGGTCACTCACGGCGCTGTCGATTCCCAGGGTGAGCAGCATGACAAAGAAAACCACGGCCCAGACGGAGGACAGCGGGAGCGTGGCAAGCGCCTCGGGGTAGATGATGAAGATCAGCCCCGGCCCTGAAAGCAGACCCCGCCGTTGCTTCCCGTCACCCCCAGCCCTGCCCCCACCCGGAGACCACAAGAGGGCACAAAACCCTGCCCATTGCCTTCTTTCCGCTCTCCTTGGAAAGTCCTCCCTCCTGGAATTCAGGGCCCAGGGCTCTGGAGAATGGAAACCGGATCCATGGGAGGGAGGGCCTCTGTTGTGTCCCCTCCAGCCCCCAGCCGTCTCCCGGGGCTGCGCGGGCCCTGGGAGAGGAGGGGGCACAGCCAACGGGAAGAGGGCGGGAGCGGCTTCCCGGGGTCCTACCCTTCATCCCTCCAAACACTCGGGGCGCCTGCTGGTTGGTTTTTTGTGCCTGTCGTGGACACATGCGCACACACTCGGGCATGCTGTGGTTCGTGTAGCCCACACTGTAGATATTTTTCTGCGCCGACATATTACTCTAAGTATCGTCTTTAAAAACCACGTGCTGTTACAGAGATACCACAGTTTAGGGAGCGCTTCTCCATACGCTCCTGGCAAGGCAGCGTGTTTCTGCTCACGCACGAGCCTCCTCTGACCCGCTGACGCACTCCTGGGAGCGGGGCTGCTGGGTCAGGATGGGCACAGGCGGGAACCACACCTGCTCCCTTACCCCCCGCAGGCGGGATCTGGGTGGAGGTGGGGACGGAGCGGCTCAGGACTCAACCAAGACTCAGGCACTTTGGCTGCAATTGATCCCAAAGTAAAACAAGATGCCCACAGGAAGCTGGTAGCCGATCATCTCCGTGGTTAACCTAAAAAGGTGTGTCATGTAGCTCACTGGCACGATCTCCCGCGCACTTGATCACTGAGGCGCGACATAGCTTCTCCGGCTCCCTTGTCCTCAGCGGGGCCTGGGTCGGGTGCCAGCTGTTAGGAACAGGGCACTCACTGACCCTTCTAGAGAATCAAACGAAGGCCAGAGCCAGGGTCCACCTCCCAAGGTCTCTTAGGAGCCCTCGTGTCAGGCCTGTGCTCTGCGACTCCCAACCCCACGGAAGGAGCAGGGTTTCCGGTGGGGAACAAAGGGGTGGCTCGTTTGAAAAGCTCTAAAGTCTAAATGCCACAAACCCAGGAAGATAACCATCTGCTCGGCTGAACGTAAGGCCAATATCCTCACCTTTCATTTCTGTTCCTGGGCTAACATTTCACCCTGTTTTCTTGAGAATTAGAGCTATAAATGACATTTACTTTGCTTGTCACGGAAATGCATAGAATACATTCAGCTTACTTTCAGGGGTTAATGGAGGTTCTTGCAAACTATTGCTATTTATCATAATAAAGGGCAAAAGAGCGGTGAAAATGCATAAATGCAACAGTGAGTAAATTTCACTGCTCTGTATTTATTTGCATTATGTTCCCTTTCTCCTGCCTATATTGGATTTTTTTTTTTTTTTCTTACAGGAAAGAGTATGGATTTGGAAACACTTGCTGAGATTTCATCCCAGCCCCCGGCTTTCCCACCGCAGTCTTGGAGGGGTCTGCCTGCCCCGTCTCCAAACCTCTGTTTCCTGCTTTCAAAGTGCAGCTCCAAAGGGGACCTAATGAAACTTCAAAGTTTTTGCACAGCAAAGGAAACCATAAACAAGACGAAAAGACAACCCTCAGAATGGGAGAAAATATTTGCAAATGAAGCAACGGACAAAGGATTAATCTCCAAAATGTATAAACAGCTCACGCAGCTCAATATTAAAAAAACAAACAATCCAATCCAAAAATGGGCAGAAGACCTAAATAGACATTTCTCCAAAGAAGACATACAGATGGCCAAGAAGCACATGAAAAGCTGCTCAATATCACTAATTATTAGAGAAATGCAAATCAAAACTACAATGAGGTATCACCTCACACCAGTTAGAATGGGCATCATCAGAAAATCTACAAACGACAAATGCTGGAGAGGTTGTGGAGAAAAGGGAACCCTCTTGCACTGTTGTTGGGAATGTAAATTGATACAGCCACTATGGAGAACAGTATGGAGGTTCCTTAAGAAACTAAAAATAGAATTACCATATGATCCAGCAATCCCACTACTCGGCATATACCCAGAGAAAACCATAATTCAAAAAGACACATGCACCCCAATGTTCACTGCAGCACTATTTACAATAGCCAGGTCAGGGAAGCAACCTAAATGCCCATCGACAGACAGATGGATAAAGAAGATGTGATACATATATACAATGGAATATTACTCAGCCATAAAAAGGAACGAAATTGGGTCATTTGTAGAGATGTGGACAGATCTAGAGACCGTCATACAGAGTGAAGTAAGTCAGAAAGAGAAAAACAAATATCGTATGTTAACGCATATATGTGGAATCTAGAAAAATGGTACCGATGAACCGGTTTGCAGGGCAGAAATTGAGACACAGATGTAGGGAACAAACGTATGGACACCAAAGGGGGAAAGCGGAGGGTGGTGGTGGTGGTGGTGGTGGGATGAATTGGGCGATTGGGATTGACATGTATACACTGATGTGCATAAAATTGATGACTAATAAGAACCTGCTGTATAAAAAAATAAATAAAATAAAATTCAAAAATTCAAAAAAAAAAAAGTGCGGCTCCCAACACTCAACATCTCAAGAACCGGATGGGCTGAGGGGGCCGACCCGCTGAGAGCTCAGGGCGCAGGTGGGGTTGGCCCTCTGTTCCCCTCAGCCCCTCCCTGAAGGCCACCCTCCCGCTCAAGAGCGAGAAGACCCAGGAGGAGATCAGTCCCCCAGCCCCCGGGAGAATAGGGGCTCCCCAGGGGAAGGGAGGGGCCCAGCCCTGAGCGGGACAGTCCCGGGGGAGGGTCCTCCTGGCTCACGCACAGAGTGATCCTGCAGGCTGGTGAGGGTGGCAGCCGTCGCGGGAGGCCTCGGGGTCCTGGACTGACCTAGCTTCAGACTGCCTAAGCCGTGACTTTCTGCCCAGCACCCCGGGGGCTCTCTCCTGCGGCGCCCAGCTTGGTCCCTGTGTCACCTGGGCCCATGCCCTCCCCCGCCCACTCCCCCTCAGCTAACTTCCTAGTTTGCAGACACTCCGTGTCCGTGTCGGCGTGGTGAGCAGGTTGGGAACATGGGTCTCTGTTGTCACCGTGTCCAGAGACTTCAGGGGACTCTCGGCTATTATCCAAATCCCGTCTACACGTGCCACGGCCACGGGGTATTTGGAGGAAAAGCTTTGGAACAGATTAACTGCTATGTCCAAACCAGCCCAGCTTCCTTCTGGCTGACCACACCGAGGTCCGTGCCGCTTGGAACAACTCGGAGCCCTGAACTTCACGTCCCTGGCCAGGTGTAAACAATGGCGGGGGCCGCCCAGGGAGGGGAACCAGACCCTCGTCCTGCAGCCGAGTGGCCTCTGCAAGGAGCACGGGGACAAGGGGCAAACATGCGGCAGCCTCCGCGTGCAGCACGGTGGTCCGAGGGGGCAGGAGCGGGGGGCGCGGGGAGGCGGTGGGTGCGCTGCACCCAGGATCCTGTTCTCAGTCGCATCAGCAGCCTTTGGGAAGGGCTCTGGAGGCCTGTGCATTTCCCTCTAGGTTTGCAGGGAAGACACTCGTCAAGAACTGGGCAGCCTGAACCTCGGGAGCGGGCGGGGTCGGGGGGGACCTGCCGGCCCCAGGGCACTCACCGTCCTTGGCCACGTCCCCGATGGGCACACTGTGCTTCTGGGCCATGTACCCCAGGAAGGAGAAGACCACGAAGCCGGAGGAGAAGCTCGTCAGCGAGTTGACGGAGGTGGTGATGATCGCGTCTCTGCAGGAACGAGACGCGCTGTCTCAGCACCCGGCCTGGAGCCGCTGCAATTTCCCGTCATTATTCGTAATTTACTGCGTCTGGGGCAGGCAGCTCCGGGGGCGCTTCCCCAGTCGAGCAGGCCTGCCCCTCCTGCAGCCCCAGAGGCTGTCCAGCGCTGCCCTGCAGGAGGGAGGCTGGCACCCGGTGACGGTGACGGTGACGGTGACAGGACCTCCCACCTGGACCCCCCGCTGAGCGGCTTTGGGCTCTGGCCAGACATTGGCTAGGCCCGTCCATGTTTGCCTGGGGACCAAGGGACTCTTGGGACTCCCGACTCAGTGCTGAAGGCGAGACAGTCCCACCAGCAAAGCTGGGGTTCCAGGTGGGCAGCACAGACGACCACAAGGGTCCCTACCCCTGCTCGACAGGGGCTGCCAGGCGGGGCTTTGAGATGTCTCCCGGGGAGCCTGCTAAGATGAAGGTTCTGACGGGGCGGCTCTGGTGGGCCCCAGATGCTGTGTTTCCCATTCGCTGCTGGGGGTCCAGTGCTGCCGGGCTGTGGACCCCACTCTGACGGCTGAGAATTCAGAGAGCAGGGGAGGAGGGGGTGCGGGGCCAGCCCTCCTGGTGCCCGAGTGGAAGGACGTTTGCAGCGTGCTCAGACCCAGGTGGGCACAGGGTGGGCGCTGGCAGGCGCTGTCTGGCCCTGCCATCCAGACTCCACCTTTGTGTGGCCCTCTGGGTAGCAGTCAGTCTGGCCATTTTGCTGTGCACACCGCCTTTGCATTTTTATCCTCATGATATGAAAGAGAATAAATACAGGCTCATGAAGGTCAAAGAAAGCAGTCCTGGATGAAATTCTTTCTCTGTTTTCAGAAGGCTTTCAGGGCCAGCAAGTGGCTGCGGGTCGCTCAGGTCATCCGGGCTGGGCGGCCCCAGCTGAGATGCCGCCACAGCTCTGGGTACACAGTGCGGCCACTTCCCTGCTTGTCCTGCTGCCGGGTCCCCGGCGGCCTCTGCACAGAGTCTGGGAAGCCCCTGGGGTCCAGGATCCCTAGGTGCAGGCCGGGTGGGGACACACGCAGGCCCTTCCTCGTGGGGCACGTGGGGGAGGAGACCGACCCTGAGTGCTGGGAGGATGAGGCCGGCTGGGTGGGGCAGGGATGGAGGAGGGGGGCAGAGGAAGGGGCCTGGGTGGGGGGGGGTCCGGGAGGCCTCCTCCCAGGGAGGTGATCAGCATCTCCACCGCTTCAATGCTCCCTTAAAGCCACAGTCAACATTGTGCCTACAGCTTCCCTGTTTAATTTCCACTTTAAAAGCCATTTGGCTTAGAGCTGCAAGCACAGCTCACTTTCCCCTCCTTTCATCCAGGGACACATTATTTCCTAAAGTCAGCGATGGCCCCCCCATATCAGCTGTGTCCCCACCTGATTCTGCAGACCCTCTTGCGGGAGCCCAGGACTCACCTGTAGCAGTTGTTGGTGAATTTATTGTAACTGGAGAAGGCGATGAGCACCCCAAGCCCCACTCCCAGCGAGAAGCATATCTGGATGGCGGCGTCTATCCAGACCTGCGCGGGGCAGGGAGACAGACAGAGCGGCGGTGAGAGGTCCCTGCGGGGGCCCAGCCAGCCCAAGGACAGGGAGCGGTCCTGGGGTGGTCCCACAGACGGCCGCACCTTCGCTGCCAGGGGCTCCAAGGAACAGGGTCAAACTTAAACTCGACATCATTGTCAACAAGCAAATGTCATCTCAGGGAATGAACCTTTCCCGTGTTGCTGGCCTGAGAGAGCCTGATACACAGGGGGCTGCGTCTTGTTGCAGGCCCTGCGGTTTCCCATCACTCCAGCTGGTGAGGGTTGGTCTGGCCCGTGACCCTGGTAACAGCAGTAATTTATGAAAACGCTGTGTGACGTGCATGCCTCAATCAGACACGTGCCCACCAACACCCGCTTTCTGTCCTTCCCACGGAAGCACGTGGTGAGTGCAGGGTGAGCACGCGGCGGGACATGCAGAAAGGCCTGTGGAGCCGACCGTGGCTCTGACACTGTGTGCTTGCTGGGGGTGGCGCAGGTGACATCCACGCGCTGACACACATGACAAGTGAAGGCCTGCAGTCGATACTGGACCAAGGAGGTATTTTAAAAGTCAGACACGACCCTCTTGGGTCAGGGTGATGTGGAGACCACCTGGTGATGGTGATGTGGGCCCCCTTGGCCCTGCACAGCCTGGGGCAGGGATGAGGAGGAGAGTGGAAACCCACCCTGGGGGACTGGCCAGACCTGCTGGGCTGGCGGGTCCTGGGGGCTGTCCCCACAGCCCGTGGTGCAGGCCTGTGGGCCGGGGTCCTCAGGCAGCGACTCCAGAGCTCCCCAGCTGGGGACAGCATGTTTCCCAGCTCAAGGCCTAGAGCGGCTGGGTGGGCAGGGGGCCAAGGGGCCCCCTCGTGCTGGTCATCAGCCAGCCCGTCTGGGCAGGTAGCTGCAGCCAGGAGCCGGTGTCGCAGGGGGGCTCCTATCTCCTCTCAACCCCAGGTCCTCACAGTGGTCAGCAACCACCCCAGAGCCTTTGCACGTGCAGCTCACCCATCAGGACACGCCTCCCGGCCATCTGTCCAGGCCTTTGCTCACTGCCGCTCCTAGGACCCAGCTCCAGACCCAGGCCACGGTCCACCCTGGGACCCGCCTGGGCAGCCTCTCAGAACTGACCTGGACTTGCCCTTCCTTTACTTCCCGGCCTCCTCTCTCCTGCTGGAATGGAGCTCTCCCGGACAGCACTCTGTCTGCCCCAGCCCAGACCCCGCCTGCCCGATGGAGCAGCGCCACGAGAGCTGCAGATGAACGGCTGAGAGTCTGGACGGCCTGAAAGGGCTGGGTGTCTGCATGCCACTGAGGACAGTGACGCCGACCCCAAAGGCGGTCCCTTCGTCCCCATGGGGACCTAGAAGTGGCCCCAGGAGGCAGGGCAGCCTCCACGTCAGAGCAGCGCAGGGTCCCCGGCGCCACGGGCACAAGAAGGGACGGAGCCGACAGTTACTTCCGCCCCATCCGCTTGCTGGGCAGGCCCCTCAGTGGAACCTCCGCTCCCACCCGGCCTGGACCAGTGAGGACCTGGCCAGGCCTCTCCCTGCGGACCCTCTGGACTGAGCCACCATGGCTGAACCCCCAGGGGGTGGTCAGGGACGAGCCTGGGACGGTGCTGGGGCCCTGCGCCCCGATTTGGGCCAGCCCCCAACCACAGCCCCTCGGGGCCTGTGGGACCTGGCCCCCCACTGCCAAGCCCCAGGGGAAGGGTGCCAGGGCCGCTCGGTCTCCGAGGGAGGCTGGCCTGAGCCTGGGAGGGGGCGTACAGGCAGCACCGGGGCCCGAGCAGCCCTGGGAGGACAGCTCAGGACGGCCATCAAGCTGGTGAGGCCCAGGCCCTGCCCTGTCCTGAAGGACATGGAGCAAAGTCAGCCAGAGCCCCGCGGAGGGACCGGGAACGGCCCCACCCTCCAAGCTGGGACTGCATAGACCTGCCCTTCGGGGACCGCGGTCTCCCAGGAGCCCAGCGCTTGTGGGCCTGCTCTGTCCTGGTCTCTGCTCCTTCCCGCCCTAGCTCACGGGACTGTTAGAGGCAGGGACACGCAGGTGAGGTCCAGTCCTGTTGTGTCTCCGTCGCGCACCACCTACGCCTGTCCGTCTGTCATCCATCCGTCATCTACCGCCTGTCTAGGATCTATCATCCGTCCACCTGAAATCTATTATCTGTCTCATCCCTCTGCCATTGTACCTCACTTGTGACAACCACCGGTTCCTACTGTTCTCTGCTTTCTTCGCACCCCTGGCATCTGTTTCGCGCACTCCCATGCTGCCTGCCCTTCCTGCCTGACGCCCCACTTCTCTTTGACTTCCAGATCACGCCCACCTGGCCTTGGACGCCCAAGGCCACCTCCTCCTGCCAGCACCCCGCAGCTGCCGCGGGCCTTCCCGAGGACAGATGCCCTGCTGACCTCTCCGCTCCCCGGGCTCGGCTCCGCAGCTGTGGGGCCCCGGACCCGCCGCTGGACGGACTCTCCCTTTAGCCGTCCGTGGAGACCCGTGTGCTGCCCTCACAGCCTCGGCCCTCGGGCGGGCTGCCGAGCTGGTGCCCGGCACTGCTCGCGGCCGCCCTCGCCTGTGCGCTTACGGGGCCGAGACCGTGGCGCTTTCCTCCCGCTGCTTCTCAGCGCCCGACCTCCGCCCGGCCAGCTCCCCCCATTCCCAGGGCTCCTGGGGTCAGAGCCGCGTCTGCCTCCCCTTCTCGCCCTTCCTCCCCACTGCTGCCCCGGGGGACCTCCTCCAGCCCGATGAGCCCCACAGCCGACTCTCTCATGACCTGGCAGCGTCAGGCCCCGGCCCCACACCTCAGCCGAGACCGCCCTCCCCCTCCTGCTGCCCCCGGTAACTCAGCCTCCCTGGGGCCCCTCCCTCTGCCCCAGTCTAGTCCACCTGATTTTCCAATGACCCCCGCCTCCCGCCCATGGCCACCCTGCTTCTGGGCCTGTGTCCCTGCCATGCTGCTGCCTCTCTCTCTCTCCACCCCCCGCCGCCCCACCATTGCCGGCCCAGCCTCTTCTCTTCATGAGGTTGTCTTCTCATATTTCAACCCAGAATTACTTCTTCCTTTGCTGAAGAAACCTGCAGGCTGACTGTGGACTAAGTTTTGGCCACGATGCGGTCACGTCACACCTTTGTGCCGGGGGCGCCGGGGTGTTTGACCCTCAAGGTCTGGCTCCCCGAGGGGGGCCCTGGTTCACGCAGCCTCAGCCCAGCCCGAGGATGCCTCCGGGGCCAGAGCTTGCGGCTGCGATCCAGCTGAGCGGCAATGCCCTCGGGCACAGACCGCCGGCCCACAGGTGCTCATCCGAGGAAGCGGGAGCGTTCCTCCAGGGAGAGCGTGGCCCACAGCCAAGAGGTCGAGGGGCAGCTGACTCCCGCTCTCTCCCTGCAGAAACCTAGGCGACCTGTTCCCCTAACGGCCTTGCTCTGGTCCATTCAGCTTCTCGCTGTGCCCACATGGCCCCTTCCCACCTGGACAGGGAACTCTGCTGGCTAGGCCCAGCACACAGCGGGCCGAGTGAGAGTTGCTGCCCGGCTGCAGACGTTGGGGTCTCCTGCCTGGGATGTAGAGCCCCACGAGCCACCTGGCAGCCCACACGGACTGGGGCCGCGAGCGGAGGGCATGCTCACCGAGGCCTCGCAGAGCCGATGGAAGTCCACGCTCAGGTACGCTCTGATGCCGTCCACGGCCCCGGGGAGCGTGACGCCTCGCAGAAGCAGCGCCAAGAGGACCACGTACGGCATGGTGGCCGTGACCCACACGACCTGGGGAGAGCACAGCGTCACTGGGCCGCACCGGCCACCGGCTGGCGTGGCCGGGCACAGGGTCACCCTCATGGCTTGTGCTCAGAGAGGGGGCCCTCGGATTGGGAAGCCCGGCCTCCCAAACAGTCACAGGACACCAGCTCAACAAACGCCTCCTGGAGCGAGACTGTCCAGTGCCTTCTATCCTGTACATTGTCTTTCCCAGGGATTAAAATAGGACGAACAATTTGGCAAGGAAGGAGCACTCCTTCTCTGCATTTGGGCCGTGGCAGTAGGCAGCAGTGGCTGAATTTCTGATGAGGGAGATGTGAGTGATTTGCACTGATTGTGCAAATGGGCACCTGGATCACTTGTGAAAGATGGACTCTGGGCCGTGGGGGAAGTGGAGGAGAGCACCTGTGGCCATCGGAAGACTCTCAGGTGCTGGAAGGTCCCTGCAAGCGTTAGCCCAAGTGACGGGGACATTCTGGTCATCGTTGCTTTGGGCGCCCAGATAATGACCAAAATATTTTCATCAGCAAAAATATGTTGTTGTGCTTGTCTTCATGCTGAAAGCACTCTCCTGACATCATTCTTCAACCACAGCCACCTGTCCCAAACCACCACGGCCCACCTGCCCACTCCCCAACCCACCACGGCCACCAGCCCACACCCCAACCCACCATGGCCACCAGCCCACTTCCCAATCCACCACAGCCACCAGCCCACTCCCCCCCCCCACCTTTCCACTTCCCAACCCACCACGGCCACCAGCCCACTCCTCACCCCACCACAGCCCACCTGTCTACTCCCCACCCCACCATGGCCCACCAGCCCACTCCCCAACCCACCAGGGCCCACCTGTCTACTCCCCACCCTACCATGGCCCACTATCCCACTCCCCAACCCACCACGGCCCACCAGCCCACTCCCCACCCCACCATGGCCACCTGTCCACTCCCCAGCTGGCGAGCCTCACTGCCTCACCTTCCCGGAAGTCTTCACTCCCTTCCACAGGCTAAAGTAGAGCAGGGCAATGACCAGCACCAGGCAGGCCGTGAGCTGCCAGCGGGGGGCACCCAGGTCGCCGATGCCCTGGCTCTCGTGGAGGTGCAGCACGCCGCGCCTGGAGAGGAAGGAGATGGGGGTCCTGGAGGGCTGCCTCCCTTCCCAGAACTGGACCAGGGGGTTGCGCTTGTGCAGAGACCTGCCCTCCCCCACTCGGCATGGCAGCAGGGACCTGGCCTGATGGGCCTGGAGACCCCCACCCCTCGCCCCCCACCCCAGAAAGGCCAGGACTCCAGCCTAGGTGGAGATGCAGGGCCCACCCTCCAGGTGAGCAGAGCAGGTGGGCCACCGCACGCTGGGAGCCCACAGAAGCCCAGCCCTGGCCCAGGGCCACACTGTCAGGAGAAGGTAGACTGTGATAACTTAAAGACGTAGATTGCAAACCCTGTAATAGCCACTAAAAATTAAGACAAAGAGCTAGATGGACTTCCCTGGTGGTCCAGTGGTTAAGACTCCACGCTTCCAATGCAGGGGCCACGGGTTTGATCCCTGGTCGGGGAGCTAAGATCCCACATGCCGTGTGGTGTGGGCAAGAAAACAAAACAAAACAAGAAAAAAAGAGCTAGAGCTTATTAGCAAATGGAGTAGATAAAGTGGAAGCCAAAATAATTAATTAATTCCAAAGAAAATAAACAGAGGAAACAAGAAACAACCAGAGGGACAAGCAAGATGAAAGACTAAACCCCAACCATACTGATAATTATTGATTGGAAACACTCTAATTAAAAGACAGAGATTGTCATAGTGAATAAAAAAGTAAGAACCAACTCTGTGCTGTCTACATGAAACCCACTTCAAATATGATACATATAGGTTTAAAACATAAGGATGGAGAAGATATCCCATGTAAACACTATTCATAGGAAAGCTGGAGTGATCATATTAATATCAGACAAAGCTGACATCAGAACGAGGAATAGGGACTTCCCTGGTGGCGCGGTGGTTAAGAATCCGCCTGCCAATGCATGGGACATGGGTTTGAGCCCTGCTCTGGGAAGATCCCACATGCTGTGGAGCAACTAAGCCCGTGTGCCACAACTACTGAGCCCGCGTGCCACAATTACTGAAGCCCGTGTGCCTAGAGCCTGTGCTCCGCAACAAGAGAAGCCACCACAATGAGAAGCCCACACGTCGCAACAAAGAGTAGCCCCCACTCACCGCAACTAGAGAAAGCCCGCGCGCAGCAACAAAGACCCGACATAGCCAAAAA
This sequence comes from Balaenoptera acutorostrata, assembly GCF_949987535.1. Taxonomy (NCBI): domain Eukaryota; kingdom Metazoa; phylum Chordata; class Mammalia; order Artiodactyla; family Balaenopteridae; genus Balaenoptera; species Balaenoptera acutorostrata. Next base: position 3,969,200 of record NC_080065.1, read on the forward strand.
AAAGAAAAAGAAAAAAAGAATGAAGAATAGTACCAAGAGGGACATTTCATAATGGAAAAGGGCTCAATTAAAAGATTTGATAGTCATAAACATGTGTGCACTTTAGAACAGAGCTTTAAAATACATGAATGAAGCAAAAACTGATAGAACTGTGAAGAGAAATAGGCAAATCCACAATTATAATTGAGATTTCAACACCCCTTTCACAGTAACTGATAGAACAAATAGACAGTAAGGATGTAGAAAACTTAAACAGCACTAGGAGCTAACAGGACCTAGCCAACACGTCTACCCAATGACGGCAGGATACACGTTCTTTTTAAGTGCATGTGGAATACTTACCAGGATAAACTATATATTGGGCAATATGACAAATCTCAGTATCTTTAGGAATAATGAGGTTTTAAAATATATTATCTCACCAAATTTGAATTAAATTAGAAATCAATAACAGAAATATATCTAGAAAACCTCCAAATATTTTAAAATCAAACAACAAACTTCTAAAAATCTCCTGTGAATCAAAGGAGAAATCACAAGGCAGATCAGGGAATACTTTAATACACAACATATTAAACGTGCAGGAGGCAGCTAAAGAAGTCTTTTAGAGGCAAGTTTGTAGGTTTAAATATATAGCTTTCTAATTTATATTAGAAAGTAGGTGAAGGTGGTTTTAATAAGTGTTTACGGAGTTGAGGGAAATTTAAAACTAGTTGGAGTTACAGGGGCCAATTTTGGGGTTTCCAAAGCCCACATGCACTTTGTAGCACTTACAGCTTTACTACTTCAATGACTATAGTTATCCTGGCCTTTATGGAATTTCATGGTGGGATGTGAGCTCCCTAATTACATGTGCCTTCAAGAACATGTAATGCTTTCCACAAAGATCCGCTTTATAAAGTGGGTTTACATTCCAGAAAACCTTTGCAGACCTGACAGTCAGTGGGGCCTGTCTTAGGGAAACCCAGTCACCACCGTTAGTGAAATCACCTGGTGTGTCATCAGTGCAGTTTAATAACTCATCGTGTCGTTAATGATCTATGACTTCGTCGTAAACCTTCAAAGGCCCCGCCTTTGTCCCAGGGTCACCTCCAACTGCGGTTGGACATCTGCTCTCGCTAACAGCCCTTTATGCGGAGGGTTCAGGCAGCTTTCCAGCTCAATCTTTCTCTTCCAGACTTGGAATTTCCAAACACACTTCACTAGTCAGCTCTTTTTTTTTTTTTTTTAATTCATCTATCACATATGTTTCCTTCTAGCATTCTTAATAATAAATCATTGACTCATCAGTTTTTTCCCTCTATTTTTCTCATCTGAAAAATCACTTAGATAAATCAACTCTTTCCACACCTCCCAAACAAAAGGTAAGTATCCCCAAATGGTCTCACCTGACACATTTGATACCTCTTAAAGCTTTCTAAATGTTCTAAATTACACCAAAATCCATCTTAAAATTGTAAAAGACACACTAGCTTGAAAACTTAGCCATCGTTTTGTTGGTGAAATGATAACTTAAACCCAGCTCTAGCGAGAGCTGTCTCCACACGTCTGTCAGTGGTGGGACGGGTGGGACGCTCCCAGGCGCTCGCCCACAGCCATGTCTGTGTCTCCCCTTTCTGCTTTCTGGTGCAGGGGTCCCCACCCCTCCCTCTCTCTTTCCTGGTCCCCCGTCTCCCATCGCACGCTAAACCTGAGAGCTGGGCCACTGGTGAGAGTACTTGCAGCCCGGGCTTTGACCTGTCCATGAGATGCTCTTAAGTTTGGGAAATGCAGTAATGAACCGGCCGGCAGCAAGCTCCTAAGAATGCACAAGCAACTTTGATGAATGCTCTGCTCTTTTTTACTTGGACGAATCTATCATTTCTTGCTTGCTTGTCACTCTGAGTCCTGCCCACACACTCAGGTGACAGGGTCTGGGTTTCCATTTCTCGCGGGTACGTCCGTATCGGTGTCTATCAGGCAGATCTAATGGGACCCATCCCAGGTGGACTCTCGTCTCCAGCCCGTCCTCTGAAACCCGCTCGCCCCCTCCTGAGAGCTCCTGGAGACCCAGGCCCTCACCCCCCAGCTTTGGACTCTCCCTCCTCTGGGCAGGCGGGTTCTCAGTGTCCCCTCTCTTCCCCCCTTCACAGAACCTCCCTCCCTGCCCTCCCCAGACTCCTTCACTCTCTAATCCCAAACCGCCAAAAAGAGTATCTTCCAAAAAATTAAACAAGTCCCATCACACACAACCCTCGTCCCCGCCTAACCATGCTCTTCCTAATAATGCCTGAGAAAGGCACCCCATCCCTCCGGCGGTCCCCCCAGGCCCCTCAAACCCCGCCTCACTCCATTCCTGCCCATTGCTGCCACTTTCTGAAGCAGCCAATCCTGGAGATACGTTCCCCACGTGTGGCGGGGATTCTAGAGCAAAGGACTTAGACCCTGAGTATCTGAAACACGCAACTTCAGACGTTGAATGTCCGCAGGTTCCATGAACATCCCTTGCCCTCTGGCGGTGTCACTCCTACACCCACACGACAGATTCTCCCAGGGCCCGAAGGCTCAGTTTCTCTCCTGCACACCGGGTGTCTCACCCAGCTCCACAGGCCCCAGGAGTGGGACAGTGCCTTCCCTCAGGGAAGACCTCGGGCAACTGTCTGATGATCCCGCCTCCGGCTGGAGGCCGGACGCGAGCGGAGGGAGAAGGGGAAGGTGACTGAGAAAGGGGAGCCCGGCCCCCTCTGGAGGCGGTGCTGCAGCCCCCGGAGCCCAGCCCCACACGCCTCCTCCCTGCGGCATCTGCAGGGTCACAGGCCATCCCCCCCAACAGACCCCAAAGGGCCGCAGGGAGCAGGCGGGGCAGGCCACCCAGGTTCCCTTCCCTGCGAGGTCTCCCTGCAGGAGCTGTGCTGAGCTGCTAGAGGTGGGGCCAGAAATAAGCCCACAAGAGCCCAGAGGAACGGGACGCGGCACAGGCCAGGGAGGGGTCCTCCCCACATCCTCGGGAGGCAGCAGGGGCGGGTGGCTGGCCCGGCTTCCCCCTCCCCACCCCCGGGGGTGTCACCAGATCCCGAGGCCCCCACTTACTCAAAGTACTCGGCGGCAGGGGTGGTCCTGAAGGTGTCATTGGGGTCAGGGCTGGAGGCGGGGGCGCGGGCGTCGGAGCAGCGGGGGCTGTTCCAGGTGTGGTTGCAGTGGGTCCAGGGCAGCTCCGTAGTGAAGGAGGAGAAGAGGTAGTGCAGCGCCCAGGCGATGATGACGTTGTAGAAGAAGCCGATGTAGAGTGAGATGAGGATGACCGTGTAGCCCACGCCTGGTGGGGAGAGAACGGCCCCATCAGCAGCTCACCCTTGCCCCTCCCCTCACGGGTCGCAGCTCCACCTGGGCTGTCCTGAAACCAGGCAGCGCCTTTAGACACGCCAGAGGACGAGGGAAAGGGTGGGTCCCAGACTTGGCATCATGGTCAGAGAAGGGGCTGCGCACTTCCAAAACCATCCATGGCCCTTGACGTCTACCCAGACATGTAGGGCTATCGAGGGACGCCCTGGTACAGCCAGGTCACCCGCAGACATACACGGTAACTAAGGGCCATCCATGGCTGTCCACCGTCACTCACAGCCAGTCAGGGTCATCCAGGCGCACTTAAGGTCATCTAGGGCCACTCTGGGTCACCCAGGGCAACTCAACCCAGGGCTATCCAGGGCCACCGGCCAAACAAAACCATCAGAATAATCCGCAGGCACGCAGGACCACCCAGGGCCATCTAGGAACAACACCAAGTCGACAAAGGCCACCCCAAACCACTCAGGGTCACCTAAGGCCATCCAGGGCCACCCATGCCAGTAGGGCCATGAAGGCCATCCAGGGTCACCCAGGGATGCCCAGTGCCTCCCAGAGCCATGCAGGGCCACCAATAGTCACTAAAGGATAACTAGAGCCTTTCACGCTCTTCCACAGCCACCCAGGCTCATCCAGGACCATCCAGGGCCTCCAAGACAAGCCATGCCTCCCTGGGCTACCTAAGGCCATCCAGGGCCACCCACAGCTAACCGTGCCCCTCTAGGCCACTCAGGGCAAACACAGTCAGCTGGGTCTACCCAACATCACCCAGGACCATGCACGACCATCCAGGGTCTCCAAGGGTCACCTATGACCACACAGGGCCCCCCAGGGCTCGTCAGAGTGCCCTCTCCAGGATCACAAGCCCTGGAATTTGTGACAGGCCCTGAAGGGCTCCTGGCTCCTGGAGCAGAACAGAGCGGTGAGCAGTCTTTGGAGACGCATCTTCCTGGCTGTGGTGGACGGGTGGTCTGGCCGGGAGACCTCCTCCCTGTTCAGTGCCGGACAAGCAGTGCCGGGTCCCATTACTGCGGGTCACCGTGTCAGGCTCCACGCAGAGCTCTCTTGTTTCAGCCTTCTTTCCCGGCTTTGTTGCTACGACTAGTTTGGGCTATAACCATAACTTCACTGTCTTAGAACCTGGTGGGCGCCCTGCCCCGTCTTGCCTGCCTGTGGCCGAGGAGGAGCTCGTCTTCAAGCCGACTTTTTCGGGGAGTGGCTTGGCTCGTTTTTTATGGGTCTAGCCCTTAGGAGAAGCTATTTTCCTGCTCAGGACACTTCACTAAAATTCTCTTCCTACCCTGAAAGCAAAAAGAGAGAGACTACAATTTAGTTATGTGTAGATATTAAACAGATCCAGTATCAGGAGTGATCTATTTAAAAGCAAACAGTCCCTGGTACGTGGTCCCTCTTGGAAAACGTGCTCAGTAGCAGCGATGGCAAAACCCAAACTGCTCCTTCAGAAGGCCTTCTCCCACGTGGACTCGTCCATGTGAAAGGAGTCTTGACTGCATTTCTGCTCCCTGAGCTCCTTCGGAGAGGCTGGCTCCCGTGAACTCGCCCCGGCAGCCACGTCGGCGGAAGCCACGCTGCTTCCACTGCGTCACGGAAGGTGTTCCTTGGTGGTGAGCTGGCCGTGGGTGCCTGCCCGGAAATCTTTGGAGGGTGACAACGCCACACACCAACTCCTCCACTTGAAGTTTGGGGAACTCCACGGAGCCTTTGATCAAACACTAAAGCAGATCCAATCCGGTGTCAGAGAGAGAGCTGCCTTCACCTCTGGTTCTTCTGAACCCACTGCCGTGTGGATAGCCCTCTGCTGGGCAGGCCAGGTTTCTCGTTGTCACAGCAGAGGGACAAGGGTGCCCCGAGCTGATGGAGCTCCCAGGGCACACGGGCTTTGCCCCATCAGCCGCAGCACACCAGCCCCGGAGGGTCCCCCATGCAAGGGCGCTGCCGTCCAGCTGCCCCAAAGGCCTGCGCGAAGGAACGATTTCCTAGGAATGTGGCTGTGAGCGCCAGCCATTCTTTCGGTGCCTCTGAGTTCTGTCCTCCAGGACCACAGAGCCCCAGGAAGCCCTGGTTCTGGGCCGCCCAAGGGCAGCCCCTCACCGACCCTGCCTTCAAGTTCTTCCTTTGTGTCACTTAAGACCCAGCCACACGAAATCCGCTGCCCTGTTTGCTCTGAGAATGCTCTTGTTCAGTGAATGATCAGGGTTCATACGTCATCATATACTCTAAATAAAGCTCCACCTGATACGTTTCTTCTATTATTCTGTGCCACGGGAAACGTCCCTCCCAAGGAGGTGGCAGGCTCGGTCCCCTCTAATACTTGCAGTGAAAATATGAATGAGAACTTGATGAGTTCCTCTTTTGTCCAACTACCAGGAAGCTCAAGACCAAGTGTGAATTTCAGTCACAGCTCTTAAGGTCAATTTTCTTAAATTTCAGTTTGTTCAGTATTTTTAATATTAACTCTGCATGCATTTTGTTTTATTTTAAGCCACTTACAATTCTTTTATAGAAAGAGGAAGAGTTTGGTAAACCACACTAAAATATTATTGACCACAAAATATAATAAATTATTTTATAGTCGATGAAATAGGTGTTTTCCATGCCATACACACAGTGGGCGTTATCTTAGGCAATTAACCAGACGACCTGAAACGGAGCAACCTCGGGCCTCAAGAGGGACAACAGCCCCCTTCTCCACCACTAAAGCCAGGTCACTCCAGAGCGTTCCCCAGAGCTGGCTTCAGCAGGAAGAGGGTGTCGGGGACAAATAGTAACTCCAGGACGCCAGCTGGAGGACACGCCCTGATGGGAGCAGACTCCCATTCCTTGCAAGACCCATTGGCAGGTCTTTGAAGAAAACAGGAGAGAATTCCTCCGCTGTCGGTCTGAGTGCCTTTCGTATCTACTTGGGGTGTGTGTGTGTGTGTGTGTGTGTATGAGAGAGAGGGGGCAGGGGAGGGGAGGGACAGGGAGGGAATGAGAGTGAGAGGGAGGGGGAGAGGGGAGACAGAGACAGAGGAAGGAGAAGGAGGGAGGGCGGGAGAGCTTGGAGAGACCCCCTCCCAGGCCCTGTGGTCGCACTGGTTGCCCTCGGCATCACCGGCAGCCGCTGGAGGGACAGTGCCGGGGACCGAGGACGTGGCACGGCCCTCTGAGGGCCCTCGCCCTGACCGTGGGCGCCACTGCCTGGCCTTTTCGGGTTGATCTCAGTGCAGTCAGGCCCATGGAAGGACTCCCAGGTCCAGGGAAGGGAAGGACGGGGGAGAGGGCTCCCCAGAGAGCCGGGCTCCCTTCCGCAGGGCCTGGATGCACCAATCGCCCATTGGAGGACCTGCGGCCCCACGATGACCGTTTGGGGCATCTTAACTGACGTCTTCACCTACCATGTGTTCCCCCTATTTAATGACACGTGAAAGTACGTGCAATTTTATGAGTTAAACTTTTTTTAAAGACAAGGAAGGAAAGGAAGGCACGTGTGTCAGGGTATCCAGAACAGCACGGGTTGCCTCCCCTAACTCAAGGAGCGATGCCGACCTCCTGTCCAGGGGGCATCCTAGGGAGAAACTTGACCTGAAGGAGCAGGGATCACCTGCTAGCGATTGTAGCTTTGTTAGTATCAAACTATGCAAGGCGTCTCTTCTTCACACATAGAAGTTCTTGCGTTGATTCACTGATCTGCAACAAACAGCCCTGTGTTGATAACACAAAGCTTCCAAGGCTCGACGGCTGACTTTCTGTGATGTGCGATTTCCCAAAATCCCCAGTTACCAGATGGGGTGACCAGGCTCCGGCTGAGCTTCCGCCCGCGGGCGCCGCAGGGTGCTCCTCCATGTGGCCTCACTGGCCCCGCACAGCCCTCCAGGAGGATGAGTTTCCAGACCTGGGAGGCAGGAGCGTGGATGGGCCGTGACGTGGGGTACAGCTCGGGGCCAGCTGGCGTCTGCCCGGGTCTCCAGGCTCTGAGGCCAGGCCGTGCTGACTGTTCCGCAGCTGCACGCGTAACTTCCCCGTGGAGGGGCTGACACTCTCACTGTTCAAGTCCGATTTTCTGCAGTAGCCAAATTCTTCAGGCTTAACTAGTCCTTCGAGACCCTTGGAGACCACTTACGGACGTTCTACAAACTGCAGTATAGAAATTCACTTTGGCAGTTCTGTTGGAGAAAATTCTTCTTGTGGCAGGACACACAGCTGGAAATTTGCTTCTGTCTGCGGGCCCGCAGCCCTGGGGTCAGCGTCCTTTTTCTCGGGAAAGAGGCCGATTTACTCTGATTCAGCTCTGGACTCCCTGGTGGGAGGTGTGGGCTGGGGTCATGTCACGTCACAAACTGACAACTTGCTCCAGAAGTAAACGTGTTGCACAGCCGGCGTCCTTCCCTGGCGTCCCCAGGACGGTCACTTGAGGGCGGGCCCGCCTCACGTCTGACCCGGCACCTTCGCGCTGTGTAACTACCGACTGCTGCGCAGCCCATCGCGGGAGATGCTGGCTGCCCGGCAGGCCCGGAGCTCAGGATCAACTCACGCGTCCTGAAGTGTCAGGGGGGACTTGCTGCCCCTGATGGCACTGGCCCTGCCCGCAAAGACACCGGCCGTGCCCTCGACCTGCCCGGCTCTGAAGAGGCGCCCGCAGTCTCAGCTTCCTGCGCTTCCGCCCTCGGGAACCCCAAGCGCACCAGAGGCTGTTCCAGTGACTTATTTAAGCGTTGACTTCTGTGAGCAAATCCTGCTAAGGGGACGCCCAGCACGGGAACCTGAACCCAGAGCTGCCGCCTCGCCCTGCAGAGGCGTGTGGGGTGAGCTGGGCCAGGGGTTCCCTGCAGCTCCATTGCTGAGTGAGCTGTGCATCATCTAGCCTAGGAGAAAGCTGCTCATGCCTTCGGGTTCACCCAGCAGGCCGTCAGAAAGGAAGAACTCCACCACAGATGGTAGATAGATCGTGTTATGGGTTGGATCATGGCCTCCAAAATTCATTTGTTGAAGTTTTCCCCCCAGTATTTCAGAATGTGGCCTTATTTGGAGGCAGGGTCTTTGCAGAGGTGATCAAGTCAGGGTGGGCCCTAGTTCAGTGTGACTGATGTCCTTGTAAAAAGGGAAGTTTGTATGGAGAGACACACATGCAGGGAGGATGTGAAGACCCAGGGAGAAGACAGCCACCCACAACCCAAGGAGCGAGGTCTGGAGCAGGCCCCCTCCCAGCCCTCAGAAGGAATCAACCTCACCAGCACCTTGAGTTTGGACTTCAGAACTTTGAGACAACAAACATCTATTATTTAAGCCACTCAGTTTGTGGCACTTTGTAAGGCAGCCCTAGCAAACTAATACAGATGGATAGATAGATGAATGACAGACAGATTATAGATGACAGATGACAGATCTAGAGATAGGAGTATTTTTTATCTTTGCTACTATTTTAGCACTTTGACAAAACAACACTACTCATCAATTGCAGGCTGCCCTCACCTGGGAACAAGGAGACACACTCTCAAATCCTTAGTCATTACAGACCTTTAAAGTAGGACCAAAATTAAAAGGATGTGTCCACATGCCTAGACACCTAGCAAAGCAGGACTGAATGCACACAGCTGGGGTTGACTTGCTTCAAAATTGCTCCAGCCTTGCCCTGGTCCACACCACGCCAGGTGCAAGGGGGCGTCCCCGCCGTTACCTTTCAGGATAGGGCAGATCTTCCAGACGCCGGCAGCCCCCTCCCTGTTGAACTGCCCAAGGGCCAGCTCCATGTAGAAAAGCGGCATCCCGGCAATGACCATGAAAAACAGGTAGGGGACCAGGAAGGCACCTGGGGGATACAACAGCATGTTCAGCCTGGGGCCGAGGATGGGCTGGCCTGTTGTCATTGGAGCGAGGGCTCAGCCGTCCCAGCCGACCATGTGTGTCTTGGGCACGACCACTGTCATCCGTCTCCTGTCCCTGTTTCTCCCTGAAGCTCCCTGCAGGCAGGGGTGGTGAGCTTCCTGCCTCCATGCCTGGCCCCCGCTGTCATCCGTGCCCCAACGCATCCCTGCAAGACTCCCGGTCAGCTCCCTCCCCAAGTTACGGGTCAGCCCTGAGAGCAGAGCACATGACGCACCGCTCACGTCGTGGCTCTGCTCCTGGGTGCTGTCCCTTCCCCACCTGCGCGGCAGAGCCTGCCCTGTGTCCCCCCCCCCCCCTCCTCTGTGGAGACGTCTGCGCTCTTGAGCTGTGAATCCTCGGGATGTGACCCTGCCTGGCCCCTGGCATTTGGAGCCTGCCTCCATCGGGGCTGCAGCCTCGCTCAGGGCACGAAGTTCAGGCCCCCGCGGGCTCAGCCTCCTTAAGCCCTCTCTCTCCGCCTCAGATAAGGGGGCTTTGTCTCGGCTCTCTTCCAGGGAGGGGCGGGGGAGACAGGGAGACCCCAGAGTGATGCCTGTCTTGGGGCAACTTCTGTACCTGCTTAGGCCTCAAGCGGGGTGCCGAAATGCCGACCCACTCACAGGCACCCTGGCAGGCCCTCCCCAGGGAAGTCTCCCGAAGCCCCAAGTGTGTGGCATGGAGTGACCCCCGACAGGGGGTGGCAGTGTCGGGGGACTCACAGGAAACAGGTGCCAACCTAACTGCTTCTCAGCTTGAATTTTTGTGGTGACCCTGGCCCATTTCTTGGTTTTCTGCCTCAAGTCCACACATGGAAGTTCTGGGACTGGCTGTGCAGGGGGAGGGAGACGGGCACACTCCCAGGGCATCTTTGGTGCCGGCAACTGCAAGGGCCTCTGCATGCTTTGTAAACACTGGTTAAATCAGCCAAAGATCCCATTCTCTGGGCCTTGGAGAGTTTTCATTTCCAAAGTGAAAGTCACCTTTGGAAGCAGAAAGCAGAGCCATGGTGCCTCTGACCGCTCCCTCGGGGATCCCGCTTTCCTGGCCTCAGCGTCCTCGGCTGGAAAGGACAGTCAGGGAAGGAGACCACTCTGAGCTCTACGTCTACAGTTCCAGGACCCTCATCTGGGGAAACTGCGCCCCACTCACGCCGCATTCCTCCAGGTGCCCGCCTTGTGGCCCTGGCCGGCGGGAGGGCGCAGGTGGTGGGGGGGAACGCACTCACCCCCGCCGTTTTTGTAGCACAGGTAAGGGAACCGCCAGACGTTGGCCAGGTCCACAGCGAAGCCAATCACTGATAGGAGGAAGTCGGCCTTCTTGCTCCAGGTCTCCCGCTCCTGGGCCTCCGCGGGGCTCCGCGGGGCGCTGAGGAGGGTGGAGTTCGTGAGCTGCACCCCATTTTGCTCCTTGACCAGGACGAGTTCCACCGCCTTCGGGCCCGTGGCATTGGCCTCCTTCGTTGCGGCCACCACGGAAGACATCAGTGCCACAGAGCACCTGCTCTTACTCATGGCCTCCGGGACTCAGTGCTTCCTCCCTCTCGGTCTACAGCCAGCAGGGAAGAGAAACACACAGGAATGCACTGAGGTAGCAGCCAGATCACGATGCCCCGGTGGCGTGAGCACAGAGCGGAGGCGTTTCCAGCCATTTCTTCGGGGCAGAACAAATGCACTCCAAGCACCCAAGAGGACACAGCCAGGGTTGGGGACAGTAGGAGATAAGCTACCCTCCTCGTGGGGCTGGGAGACAGGCCGTGGAGACCTCAGGACAGACTCTGCTCCACGCCCCCTTCCCCCGCACCCCTCTCCATTCCCGTCAAAGTGCAACGCTGTGTCCTCTCTAATTTAGTAATAATGCAAGATGCTACCTCCGCACTCCCCACATCGCCAGGGAGTAATTTGACAACCTTCAAATCGTTTTCAATAGTAAGTCTTCACAACAGTGCACATACATTCTTTATACTCAGAGACCAAAGTCAAAAGCAAAATTCTAAAACCAGAGTCAGCCACGGGAATTCAAAGTTTCAAAGTAACGATTACAAGAGTTTCCTTCAAGGAATGGCTGCACAACCACCTGTGGCCACACCTGGAAGGGCTGGGCAGGGACAAGAGCTTCCGGTCAGGATTTACCTGGGGGTTTACAGGACTAGCTCCTGCACGCAGCAGCTTTACCAGGGAAATCATCTCCAGGTTACCTTCATGAAACTCTGGGTAATATAATCAAGGGGAACAGAAGAAATTACACACAGTGTGTAACACAGAAATTACACGGCCGAGAGCAAGGTGGGCCCTCGAGGCCCAGGGCAGCTTCAAATATGACTTCTTCTGGCATTTGGATGTTTCAACTGCAGACGCTTGCATGTGTACACGTACAGACACACACACACACACACACACACACATACACACACACACACACACACACACACACTCTGAAGCAGAAGGTAGCAGGATGGCAGCGGTAAAGGGGTTATTTTCCTCTGCAACCAAGTTTGAACAGAAACCCACAACATGTCATTGTATGCACCATGTCTCTGTGACAAACACAACAGCACATTCCTGAGATGAATGAAAAGGGACAGAAGGGACTTGGGGGTGGGGAGGAGCGGGAGGGACCGGCCTGCAGTGGGGTCCAGCGGAGAGGGCTGGGCTTGTGCAGGCGCCAGATCCCAGCCGGTTTGCTCTGACAGCGGCCCTCGCAGACGCATCGGGGACCACCTGCCAGCGAGACCCCGGCTCTGCACTTGGGGTGAGCTCACCCCACCCCTGAAGCCCCAGCCTCAGAGGCCAGGGCTGCCTTGTGGTGCTTAGAAAGTGTGATTCTGCACCCAGGACAGAAACAGAGCTGCAGTCCGACCCTACAGCCTGGACGCTCAGCACCTCACAACCCTGCACCCCTGCCCCATCTTAAAGGTCAAAGACTAAGCCCTGTGAGAAGAAGCGATGGCTGAGAAAATCACCCCTACTGGCTCTGGGGGCCGCTTGCCCAGGTGCCCCCAACCCCGGGCAGGTCTGGTTCAGCAGGGAGGGGTCTGCCACAAACAGCCGCGGGGCCCAGGGGTCAGCGCCTCAGGGAAGCCGGGGACAGCCGGCCCCTGCCCCGTCTCTCCGAGCCTGGGGCAGGATGGGGCCAGGGGCCACGGGGGCGCGCACCAGCCCCGTGCCCGCTCCGGGGCTCGCACCTCTCGGCCACCTCACCTTAAGATCGCCAATGGCACTGTCGCGGCGCTGTGCACCCCAACTGTTGGCGACTTTTGGAGACGCCGCAGCCTGCGGGACACGGCGCCCCGCGACGGTGCTCGCCGCGGCCGGGCGCCCCTCGGCCGCAGCCTTCGGGGTCAGAGGCGGGAGCGGAGCGCCCGGAGGATGCGCAGGGGCACCTGTGCGGGGAGCGGGCCACGGGGTGGCCCGGCCTCACCTGCGCGCCCCAGCCTCGGCTCTGCTGGGGTCCTGACACCGAGCGTCCGCGGAAGATGCCGCTCCGGTCCCGCTGCGCTCCGGGCTCTTATCTTGTCGCCGGGACCCGCCCCGCCGGCCACCGGGGGAGCTCACCAGCCCTGGCTCCGCCTCCGTGCCGCCCCGGGTGGGCGGAGGACGAGCCCGGACGCGCCCCCGAGCCCCGCCCCGCGGGACCCGACCGCCGGCGCCAGTCAGCTGCCAGCAGCGCGCTCTGCCCGAGGCCGCGCGCGCCCCGGAACCTGGGGCGAGTGGGAGCAGGGTCACCTCTGGGTCCCAGGCCTCGCAGGACCGAGACGGGCGGTTTTCCGTCTCCCTCCCACTCTAGCTTGCGCCCCCCGGGGCTGCCCGCGCATCTGCCTGGGGCGGGGGCTCCCCGGGCCCACCCGCCACTCCGCCCGGGAGGAGCAGTCGCTGCGGGGAGGGAGCTGGGCGGCGGGCGCGCGGGGCACAGCGCGGGATCCCGCGGGGCCGAGCCGGGTCTCGCCTCCCTCCCCCTCTCCTGCCCACTCTCCCTCTTCCCGCCGCTGCCGTAGGGGCCGCCTTCCTGATGCTGCACCGACCCCTTTCCCCAGACGTCGGTTCCATCCGCTCCTCCCGCCGCGGCCGCCCCTCCCGAGGTCTGGCGCCCTGGGGCATCTCCTCCACCAGCCGGTCCCGCTCGAGTTGGGCCGGCCTGGGGGCAGGGATCCTGCGTCTGGCGTTTGGGGTCCTGTGGGCGTCCCTAGGCGGGCCGCGGAGACCCTTGCCACTGCCCTGACGGGCAGGCTCAGACCCCGCCCGGGTCTCTGCCTTCTCTCCTCGCCCCGGCCGCGAGGTACCCGATCCTCGCCCGGATCCGGGCTGCAGAGACGCGGGTCCTTCTGTGGCCCGAGAGCCGACCCCTCGCAGGACCCAGTGTCCGCGCGCGTCAGGCAAGGAGCGAAGCGTCGCCGCGCTTTGCCCACATGGAGCGCGAATCGACTGGAACCAAGGGGCTCGATTCACACTCGCATCGGAACACGATTTCCAGGGACAGCCCGGAAAGCCGCAGCTGTCGATACTGGCTCAGAACGGACTGATTCGGAATCATTGTTGAGATGACCCCCCGCAAGACTGCACATTCATGATGCGGAGGAATGGAGTCCCCAGGCCACCAAGCAGGCCCAGGACGCACAGGTGCAGGACAGCATCGAGGTAGGTGGCACCCTGGCTCTGCACGTGGCGGAGGCCCTGGTGACCCAAGCCTGGGCTGTAACCTTCCCCTCCCCGCTCCGTGTAAGCCTTGACTTTCCTGCCCTGCGGTCGCTGCAGAGGGGCGCCCACACCAGCTGCTCTCCACTCCGTCTGGGCCGTATGTCTCTCCTCGGCGGTGCCACCGAAGCAGTGCCCCTCTACCAGGGGCCCGCAGAGCACCCTGGCTGCCCAGTGCCGCTGCCCCCATGGCTCCTCCCGGGGACCACGCCTCACTGCCCCTCCGGCAGCCTCCCCACCAGGGGCTGGTGCCCGGGACAGGGCTGGCATCTGGTACCGGGGAAGGAACCGGCAGGAGCTGCTCTTCCAGGCAGGACTGGGGTCCATGGCAGAACCCACGACTCAGGGTCCCGGCTTCCGCGGGCTATGCTGACAAAAACGCCACAGGCGGGGCAGCTTACGATCGTGGAAAGATCGGCTGGAAGTCCAGTCCTCGCACGGCAGACGCACCCAGAAGTGCCTTGGAGCTGCCTCTACAAGAGCACTGGTACCACTCACGAGGGCTCAGCCCCTGTGACCTGACCACCTCCCAGAGGCCCAACTCCTAGGACCATTGCACGGGGGTTGGGGCTTCAACATGAATTTTGGGGACGCAGTTCGTCCCGTACGCCCGGGGAGGGGACGGGGATCTCCGAAGACGGCGATGTGCTGCCTGGCATCTGTGACCAGTGGCCGTCACAGCAGGCGGGCTCTCCCCACAGCTGCTCCGCAATGTGAGTTTCAAGAAAGAGGAGTGGTCCTGGGTTTGGGCCTAACGGACAGGGTCACAGGAACACAGAGCAGAGCCAGGGAGCTCAGATGTGTATGTTGAAAGCACACATACTAGACGGAAACACCCGGGAAGCAGAGCAAACCCTGCCGGGGCCGGGGAGGTGGGAGCAGCTGTGGCCCAAGCCCGACAGCACGGGGCAGCAGCCTCTGTGCACGACACACACGGACAGGAGTGGCCTGTCACGGTGTCGGCGAACCTGCACCGAGGAGAAGAGTCCTGCGTGCGTCCGGGAGCGCTCCCCCCTCCCCGCCCCACCTGACCCTCTCTTCCAACAGTGACTCGGGATGAAGACCCGGGGCGCTCGGGAGCAGGATGACGTGGGAGCCGGGCCCGCAGCCTGGCCGCAGAAGACACAGCAGGCAGCTGCCCAGCTCCTGTGCACCTCCATCGTCCCCGGCAGGGTCCTCCCTGTCGGCACCTGTGCGGTTAGAGCTGACTAAACGGCCGGGCTTCGCATGCTTGGAACTTTGCCCAGAGTTTATTACTGGCGTGGCTGCTGTTGGCTCAGAGCCCTGGATGGACGAAGCATCTCAGAGTATCCTCCTGCCGACCCTCAGGGCAGTCGCTCACTGTCTGCTGTGGACCAGTTGCAGCCGCAGAGCCCGTGGGGGGGCCCAGGGGAGAGCCTGCGGCTCTGGCTGCCAGCTGCTGCCCCCAGAGCGGCTCTGCCCCCACTGGTTGACACCCGCCAACCGAGGAAGTCGCTGCTGGACGTCGCCCTGTGTCCTGTCTCGAGCAGCCTGCTTCACCCTGACTTGGGAGGCAGCGTGGGTGCTCCCCCGCCAGGTGCCCCATCCACGGGAGGGCAAAGGCCATGCGCTGACGTCAAGGCCTTCGAGATTCCCGAGAGGCTGGAGCCCTGGTGGATAAACGCGGAATTCTATCCGAACTTCTGAAAGCCGCCTGCAGGGGAGGGCGGGGTAGTGGAGCCGGGTGAGCACAGCAGTTCAACAGCAGGGGAGGTGCTTTTGCATCCCCAGATCCACGTCTGCCAGGAGGTGCCTGGCTGGAGGGACGCCACCCCAAAGCTCTGTTCAGAAGAGCTGGAGAGCTCGGGTGTCACCATACTGGCGATGGGCTCGGTCCCCGGCTAGATTTTTTTTTTTTTTTTTTTTCCGGCTAGATTTTAAGAGTGATGATTGCCATAACTGATGGGGTGGCTTAGACAACAGAATAGCGTCCTCGGTCTGTTCTGGAGCTAGAAGTCTGAGATCAAGGCGTCGGCGGGGCCGCCTCCTTTCGAGGACTGAGGGGGACCCTGTTCGAGGCCCCCCTCCAGCTTCTGGGGGTTTGCTGGCATCCTTGGCGTCGTTGGCTTGTAGAAGCATCACCCCATCTCTGCCTTCACGCTCACATGGCGTCCTCTGTGTGTGTGTGTGTGTGTCTGTGTCATGTTGGATCAGGGCCGGCCCTAATGCTTCATTTTAGCTTGATTACCTCCACAAAGACCTCAGCTCCAATTAAGGCCACATTCTGAGGTCCTGGGGCTTAGAATTTCAACATCTGAATTTGGGGGCACAGTTCGACCCACAACAAAGAAGAACCTTAACAGGCCCGTTCTCGAGGGGAGCAGCTTAGAACATGTCAGAGCCTCCCGACACGTGGTCCCAGCAGCTCAGCCTAGTTTAACCTGGATGTGCAAAGTCTTGGAGGGGGAAGAGTGGGGTGCAGGAGAGCTGGCTTCAGGTGTCCTGCTGCTTTCAGGGAAGAAGGGACTCTTGGGGGCGGTGCCAACAGAGGGTGGGAGAGGATGCCCTGCCCAGGGCACTGGCAGGGCACGTGGGGCCCAGTTCCGGCCTCGCTCCCTCTGGCTTTGCTTTAGACGTAAGGGGACGAGCAGAACCATGGTGCTTGGACCCTCACTGGGCGCTGGGCTCGGAGCCCATGGGAGCACCTCTGCTACCGCTCCCTCGCCCTTTCTGACCCTATGCTGCAGGCGTCGACACCCGACCAGGATGCCAGGGCTCCAGGTGGCCGCACAAGGCCTCACCCCAAGTTCACGGGTCACACGACGTTCATGAGGTGTCCCAGCCTCCGTTCTCCCCTCTGCTTGCTGACCACCCTCACACAGTGTGAGAAGGACCGAAATAACCATCGCTTCCGGCGGTGACCCTCAGGGCAGCGCCGGGCTCTGTGCTCAGCAGCCTCCTGCCCTCAGAGGGTCCTGGCCACCCTGGCCCGGCTGCTCCTCACCGAGGGACAAAGGGCGGCGAGCAGACGGAAAGAAAAGCCGCCAGCAGCCTGAGAGCGCCCCCGGGCACGCCACGCTGCTGTGGCCATCCGTCCGGATAGATGCTTGGACCCTGCACCCCAAGCTCCCCGCGTGCCGAGGCTGGAGCCCAGGACTGCGCTTCCCAAAGGGCTTCCGTCAGGCCGGCTCAGGGTCTGCGGTGGGAAGCCCGGCCAAGCCCGCAGGGGCAGCTGCAGAGACCGAGCAGGAGGCCAGTGGGCTGGCCCGCTTCCCAAGTTATTCATAGGGTTCATTCTGAGGGGAGCTCAGAGCAAGCGGCACTGGCGAGAGGGGGCTGTGGCCTAGTGCAGTTCCCAGGTCACCCGCGTAAACCTGGCCCGCACCCAAAGCAAGGATTCTGGGTCTCACCCTCAGAGACTCTGAGTCAGCAGGTCTGAGGCGGGACCTGGGGACCTGCATTCCTAACAACTTCTCGGGGGATGCCACTGCTGCTAGTTCTGGGGCCACACTCTGAGAAACACTGACCTGGCCGGACCCATGGGGCGTGGAAGATTCTGGAAGATAGAGATGCAGCGTGAAGCCCCTGGCAGCCCCTGCAGGGACTCAGTGCAAACACTTGGAGTTTTGGAGAATAACCAAACAGTCTTCTGAAAATCCTTATGCTCCGTTTGAATTAGAATACCGCTGAGCCGTAGCAGAAACTCATGGAAATTCAGTTAGCATATGAGCTGAGCTGCCCGTCATAAATTAACCAGCCAACCCGTAAAGTTTGGTACAGACAGCAATTTGCTATCATCAAGTGGAGGCAATATACACGCTTTCAGGCTCGGGCGGGTGCTGCAGACACCTAAGCTGCAGGAACAGGTGCCCCCCTTGTGGCATTGGTATCACCCCCTTAACCTGTACCTGGGCTTCACGGGCGTTTCTTATGACCATCTGACTGCGGAAACATGGGTCCCACAGTGTACCGATCCCACCGGGGAGTGGAAGGCTGCAGCATTGCAGCCACGCTCGGAAGACACAGGGAAATCTTCCCGGTGGGCAGATACCTGAGCAGTGCACAGGGCTGTTCCTAGCCAAGAAGAGGACAGTCAGAGATATGGGTCTCAGTGACTCTTACACATTGGCTAGTGTTTGGTTGTGTGATAAGAGAGTTCAAAGAAAATTGGGAAATTGATGACAAGACCTTTATCTGCAGATGACATAATCACCTATGGAGACAATCTTAATGAATCTACAAAACAAAAGCTAGAATTAACAAGTGAATTTAGAAGGTCATAGGATACACAAAAATCAGTTGTACTTCTATATACCAGCAGGAAACAACTATAAAATAAAATTTAAAATAACTTCATTTACAATAGTATCCAAAACAAAATGCTTAGGCATAAAATGTGTGCGTGCAAGACATGAATGTTGAAATCTAGACTACACTGCTGAAGAACTAAAAGGGCTGAAGGAAGTGGAGTGGTAAGACCATGTCCATGATCTAAAGGCTCAGTATCATTAAGGTGTTAATTTCTTCCCAAACTGACTATAGATTCGACCCAGTTCCAACCAAAATTCTAACTGGCTCTTCTGAACAGCTCAACCAGTTGGTTCTAAAATGCACATGGACCCAGAGTAGCCAAAACAATGCCAAAAAAGAACGAGATTGGAGGACAAAGGAAACTTTGTAATCCCATCATCTGCGCAAAACTTAACTGTATTTTCTGTCATTATTTTGCCATTTGTGTCCTCGCTCTACAGACAGCTTTATTGGGGTTTAATCGACATACCATAAACTGCGCGGGTCTCAAGTGCACAATTTGGGAGGCCGTTTATGTGGCCACGGGACACGAGCACCATGAGGATAATGATCATCACAGACAATCCTCACGCTCCTGTGTATCCATCTTTATCCACCCCACCCAGGCAACCGCTCGTCCGACAGTTATAGATTCCTTTTTTCTTCCTAGGATTTTATATAAATGGAACCTACAGTAAGGACTGTTTTTTGGTCTCTTCCTCCCACTCAGCATATTTGAGCTGACTCTGTGGTGTTACACGAATCAGTGAATTCCTTTTCATTGCTGAGTAGTATTCCATCGTATAGATAGAGTGTAATCTATTCATCCATTCACCTATTGATGGACGTTTGACTCTTACAAATAAAACCCCTGTGAACACTTGTGCACAAGTCTCTGTGTGGACATGTGCTTTCATCTCTCTTGAGTTAAGTGCTTAGTTGTGGAATGGCTGGGTCATTTGGTTGATGTGTGTTTAACTGTTTTTAAAAACTGTCAAGTTGTTTTGCAAAGTGGTGATACTGTTTGACATTTCCATGAACAGTGCAAGAGTTTCCGTTGCGCCACGTCCTTGTCAACACTTAGAATGGCCGGGCTGTTAAATTTTAGCCATTCTAATAAGTGCGCAGTAGTATCACATTACCGTTTAAATTGGCATTTCTCTAATGACTGAAGTGTTTTAGCAGTCCTTCATGTGTGTGGTTGCCATCAGTATCACTTCTTGTCAAGTGGATTTCAAATCTTCTGCACATTTGGGTTGTTTGTTATATTATATTGTTATATTATTATTGAGTTTTGAGAGTTCTTTACATATTCTGGATACACATCCTTTATCAGGTGCTTTGTCAATATCTTTCCCAATCTTGGATTGCTTTTTCATTCTCTTAATAGAGTCTTTTGAAGAACAGAAGTTATTAATTTTGATGAAGCCCAACTTATCAAATTTTTAAATGAATCCTGCTTTTAGTGCCATATCTGAGAAATTTTTACTTAACCCAAGATCACAAAAATTTTCTCCTAAGTTTTCCTCTAAGAGTTTTAAAATTTTAGGTTCTACCCTTATGTATAAGATCCATTTTAAATTACCATGGTGTAAGGTATAGATCAGTTTCGTACCCTTGTCCTATGGGTCATTGGGAGAGAAATGTTGAAACCTTGAGGCACAGCCATGTGGACTGGTTTTATAGTCCTTGTGGTTCTGCCGTCTTTGCATGGTTCATGTGGAAGCTCTCTTGTCAGGCGCACATCTTAGGGTTGCCATGTTCCCCTGGGAGCTGAATCCTTACTGTGAAATGACTTTTCTTACACCCGCTGACCACTTGGGCTCTGAGATCAACGTTCACCTTACCTTCTTTTGATGGAGTTGGCACTGTCCTTTTCCTTTTGGCCCATTGGTGGCTGGGTAAAGTGTGCTTCTTGCAGGCATCTTGTGGTTGGTTCTTGCTTTTACATCCAATCTGACGATTTCTGCTGATTGATGGGGGTGTTTGACCATTTACATTTAATGTAGTGCTGATACAGTTGGGTTAAATCTACCATCTGCTACACTGTGCCCTCTGTCCCCCTTTACCACCGCTCCTGCTCTCCTTCAGACTGAGGAGTTTTCAAGTCCCATGTTCTGCTTCCCCTGTTGGACTCTTAGCCGTATCTCTTTGCTGTGTCATTTTGGTGTCACCTTCAAGTGGCATCACACTGCTGTACATGTCATTAGGACGGACCTGGGGCCACTTCCAGTCAGCCCTCCTGGCCTCTGTGCCATTGTCACCTATGTGTTATGAACCCCAGAATGCATCATCAGTTTTACTTTAGATAATCATCCTTTACAGAGATTTAAATGACGAGAAACAAGTGTTTCTATTTACCCACGTGATTACAGCTTCTGAGCCTCCTCAGGCCTCTGTGTGGATCCAGATTTCGGAATGAAATCACTTTCCTTCTACTGTAAGGACTTACTTTCACACACTGTGTAGTGAGGTCTGCCAGCCAGTGACAAATTGTTTTTAGCTTTTGTGTCTAAAAACATTTTTATTTATCTGTTGTGAAAGACATTTTTGCCAAGTGAAGAATTCTGGGTTGACCGTGTTCTTTTTCTTTGCGTATTTTATGGACGTTGCTTCCCTGGCTTCTGTTGTTCTGATGAGGAATGTGCTCTGTGCACATGGTTGTTGCTCTGTGTCCTTTTCCTCTGGTGGCTGACCTTCTCTTTATCATCTACTTTAAGCATTTGATTACGATGCTCCTGGTGTGTTTCCTCCATGGCGCTTGTGCTTGGAATTCATTGAGCTCCTTGCACCCAGGGGTTTATAGTCTGTACTGAATTTGGGAAAGTATTTCTTCAAATATTTTTGTTTGCCCTTGGGACTCCAGTGGTATATATATCAGGCGACTTGAAGTCTCACACTGGTGCTCGGTTCAATTTTTGTCTTTTTTCTCTATTTTGTTTTGAATAGTTCGTACTGCTACTCTTCAAGTTCACTTGCCGTCTCCTCTGTGATGTCAAAGCCACCCTTAATCCCAACCAGGGTATCTTGCGTCACAAACATCATAGTTCTTATCTGTAGAATTTAGATTTGTGTCTTTTAAAAGACACCTGTCGTCTTAACTACACATGGTTAGTCTTGCTTCCAGCTAGCTTTTGAACACGGAATCCAGTGATTTTGCATGATGATTGTCAATGCCTTCATCTTCTAATTCCGTCACCTGAGTCACTTCTGGGTCTGTTTTCGTTGATTATAGATCATCTTTCCTGCCTTTTTGCATCTAGGTGACCTCTGATGGGATGCAAGTCATAGTGAATTTGACCCTTTGGATGCTGGGTAGTTGTATATTCCTCTGAGTATTCTCAAACTTTGGGCTGCAGGTAAGCTACTTACAAAGAGTTTGGTCATTCTTTCAGGTCTTGCTTTTAAGCTTTGTGTGGCAAGACCAGAGTCGAGTTTTGCCGAGGGGGTTACGATTTCTTCACGACTCAGGCAAAACCCATCTGAATTTCCACCTGAGCACCCCTTCCAGGATGGCAGCCCCTGCCCCTCCATCTTGACTAGAAGCAAAATTAGTCAAATTGGGCTCATTAACGTTTATTAAGTTTAAAAGAACTAATCAGAGCCCGAGCAGCTCTTGACAGTCCTGTGGTAGACCCCTGCCAGACTCTCGTGTGGTTGGGGGGCCATGGAGGTCGGTTCTGCCCTTGGAGTATGGGCGGCTTCCTTTGGATGAGAGAACATACACTGCACGATTTAAATATTTTGAGATTTACTCTCGAGCCAAGCATAGAGTCTATTTTGTCAACTGCTTCATGTGCATTTTTAATGGCAATTAAGTCAATTTGGTAAACGGGGTTTTTCAAATTTTCTACAAAATTGTGTTTCTTTCCCTGGTGGTTCTATAGACTACTGAGAGAATTGTGTGAAAATCTCCAACTATGTTTGCTGATTTATTTATTTCCTCTTTTCATTCTGTCTATGTTTGCTTAGTATATTTCAAGGTATGTCACTGGGGATGTACACCTTTAGGATGACTGTGTCCTCGGGTGAACTGAACCCTGTATGGCTCTGCAATGTTTGTCTTTGGCACCGTAATCCTCCTCGTCTTAAAGGTCACTTAGTGTGATATTATTAATCCTGCTACATCAGCCGTCTTGTGGTTATGTTTGCACGTTACATATATTTCCATTTTTTGCTTTTTTAAAACTTTCAGTATGTGTTTAAACAGCATATAGTTAGGGTTTTTTGTTTGATTTTTAATTTGGTCTAGCAACTGTCACTTAGGAGTTTTTAGTCTATATTTAATGTAATTACTAGTACGGTTGGATTTAAGTTTACCACTTGCTGTTTGTTTTCTATTTGTATTATCTGCCCTTTGTTCTTTATTTTTTTCTTCTTACTTTCCTGCTTAGTTTGGGTGAAATTATTATTTTAAACTCTCCCATTTTATTTCTACTATAGGCTTATTAACTAATAATACCTCTATGTTTTTGTTTTCTCTGAAGGCTTGCAATACGTTTTTAAGTTTTCACGGTCTCTCTTTAAATAACACTAATTCTTTCTGCAGAGCCAGGTTTCCACATGCATGTCACTCTTACCTTTGTTCCATGAGAATATTTTCTTTTTCTCTGGCTGCTGTTAAGATTACCTCTTTACCAGTGGCTTCCAGAATTTTTTGTAAAGTGCCTTGCTGTATTTTTGTTATATTTCTGCTTGTGGCGAGTTGAGCTTCTTGGATATCTGAGCTGTTAGATTTGGGAAAACTCTGGCCGTTACTTTGTCCAATAGTTTTTTCTGTCCTAACCTCCCCTTCCCTGGGCCTCCCGTCACCTGTGATAGGACCCTTGGTGTTGCTTTCGGTCGGCTTTCTTCCCAGTCTGTGCTCCATTGGGCCCACACGTTGCTACACGACGGGCTCATGGTGTTTTCTCTGTAGTGTGTATCTCGGGTGCCCCTGCCCAGGGGGGATGCGGGTGGTGGCTACGGGCCTCTCTTCCCAGCCGACCCAGTGAGTACAGCACGGCAGGGGACGGAGGGGCTGGGCGAAGCGCGGATCCCCACGCGGAGCTGAGCGACCAGGAGCAGCCCCGGCCAGTATGAACGGGCCGGACCCCGCCTCGTCAGACACGGGCCCAGGACTTAGCTCCCAGCGCGGCCCCTTCTCTGGGCGTCAGCTTGCTCGCACCGGAGCCCCGTCCTCGAGGGGAAACGCTCGCCCTCACCCTGACACACTTGTGCCGGGGGTGGACTTCCTTCCCGCCCCTGCGGCTCTGGCAGCAGGTTTGCGGCCTTCACTGGCGGCCGACTCTCCGCCGCCCACCTCGTGTTACATCAGGAAGGGGTTTATTTTACCGCAAGGGAAGCCTGGCGGCTCTGAGCAAGCCCCCACCAGAAGCCGCCGGCCTGACGGGGGGAGAAACGACTCCTGACGCTTCAGTGACCGGGGTCCGTCCTGATGGGGTGCCCCTGGGGCACGCAGGGTGTGCTTTGAGCTGGTCGCGGTACAACGCACATCCGCGACACCGGGGGCCGTGGGAATGCTCTTCTCACCCTCGCGCCCGGTGACCGCGGGGCGTGGCCTGCGTGGTTCTGCGCCTGCGGGATGCCCTAGCCTGTGGCACTCGGGCGCCACGTGCTGCGCTCCGGCCGGGGAGGCGTGAGCAGGGCTCAGGATTTATCTCCGCGCAGAAGCCTCGGGCTCTTCCCTTCCCTGTGCGCCCGCCTGGCGGGAGCCGGGAGAGAGGCTGCGCTGGCAGACGGGATGCGCGGGCACAGGCGGGCCGAGCCGCCCCGGGACGGGAGAGCGAGGGGTAACCTGTCGCCGCCCTAAATCTTGGCCCGAGAGCCAGCCACATGCTTCTGTTCTCTTCTCCGCAGCTCGGGGCTTGCCCGCTTCTCCGTTCCGCTGGATGAGACACTCCTACTCGGGGCGCCGTGGAGCCTCCGCGCGAAAGTTCAGAGGGTCACCAGCTGTGGGGCTCCTCCTGCCAGCGACGAGACAGGACCGGGGGTGTCACGGGCGCTAACGCCGGCAGGGGAAGGGGCCCGGGGCTTCTCCTGCCAGCGACGAGACAGGACCGGGGGTGTCACGGGTGCTAACGCCGGCAGGGGAAGGGGCCCGGGGCTCCTCTGGCTGCTTCTCGGCACTTTCAGGACAAATCCTGTGAGTAGCAGAGGCAGGACCACAGGCTCCGGATACTTTGGAGTGAAAATTTGAGTCGTCTCACTGGGCAAAGACCCAACCGTCCAAGGTGCGGTGGGGGCCACAGGACGGGGGATGGGGGATGGGAGGACGGGGTAAGGGGGATGGGGGAGGGAGGATGGGGGATGGGGAGGGAGGGAGGAGGACGGGGGATGGGGGACAGGGGAGGGAGGACGGGACAGGGGACGGGGGTGGGGGAGGGGGGATGGGGGAGGGAGGAGGGAGGACAGGGGATGGGGGACGGGGGAGGGGGGATGGCGGAGGGAGGAAGGAAGTTGTAAATATTGGCCTCAGCCACACAACCGGCCCTGGAAGTGAGGACAGCAGCGCCCTTGCAGCCGCCTTCCTGCCTGGTATGTGTGTGTGCGTGTGCATGTGCGTGTGTGTGTGTGCCCTCAGTTTACACAGGGAACGGCAGTGGTGAGGAGCCGGCACTTTGGGAGCTAGGGAAGACCTAGTTTTCCGTGTGGCAGAGCATCGAGGGGTGTCTGCCAGCACCAGAAGAATGAACATCACCGGGGTGGACGCGAGGGTTCCCTGGATCTTACTTTCTGGGAGGACGTGGAGCCTCTGTGTTTGCAGAAGTGACCATGACATCCCGTGCGTCACTCCCTCGCGGGAAGGAGTGAGGCTGGGTGCTGCGTGGCTGGAGGGATGGGCTGTCGGGCCACTGGCCACCTGCTGCTCTCGGCGGCACCCCCGCGTGCGGAGCTCTGCCCCAGGAGGGGGCCGGGGGCTGCCACTGTCCCACTGGCTGGAAGACTTCCGGTTGGATCAGCAAATGGGGGCAGGGGGCTGGGCAGAGGTGAACCTTCTGCTTCTGTAGGAGTCGCCACCAGGAACACCTTGAGCGCCCACTGCTCCTTAACACCCGTCCCCTCTGGGGCGCTGGGAACCCCCAGAAGCCGCGGCAGGTCCCAGGGCAGTGTGCCCTCCCCTCCCGCCCCCCCCACCAGCTCCCAGAGGCTGCTTGTCCCCTTCTTTCGACTGGGAAGCTGTGTCCAGCTTTGAATGCGAAATGTCCAGACCCTGGCTTGCTTTGGCCCTTTTCTTTACTTAAAGACTTGAGCAAATTTTAACCAATTTCAAAGGCAACACCCATTTGTTATGTTAGGAAGGGCCAATGCCTACCCCTGTTGGTGCATGAATGTCATTCTGGTGCATTTCCTCCGCCGCCGCCCCGATGGGGTCAGACCATGGGCTCCCGCTCCGGCTTCCCTGACTTACGACCCGAACACGATGCTGTGTCACTCCATCCGGAAGCCGCTGGCTACACAGCCTCAGTTTTCTCCTATACAGTTTTTGGGACTGCAGTACATCAGCTCTTTCTTTCACTTCTATTTCTAAATCCTTCACTGATTTAATAGGACGAATTCAAGATTCCTGTCTCTCTCTGCTCGACAAAGCGTACGTAGAAAGTGCGTGTTTCGCAGAGAAATTATAGAAACCAACTCAGCAGGTCGGCAAACAGCCTACGAGGCTGAGTTCTGTGAGACGTCAGCCGCTGTCTGCGTGCCAGCGAAACCTCCGACCCTCCCTTTGCCATCGAGAAAGCTTTTTCTACAGAAGTTCAATTACGATGCTTCCCCAACGTCCTAGAAAAGCACTAAGAAATCCCAGCGGGACTGGTTCTCCTGTCACACCCTGCGTCACGTCTGCTGTTGTCTTTCTGATGAAAAAAACCGCACATAACAAATACGTCCTCAAGTACGTAAGACTTTGCGTTTTATTCATTCCATTGAAAACCCCGAGTTCGTCTGGAGGCACCCGTCCCACCCCCTCACGCCGGGCAGGGCCTGTGCAGGCGGCGGGCGCCTCTGTGGTTCCTGGGCCCACACACGGGGACTCAGTCCCGAGCTCTGTACATTCACAGTTCTGGATGCCCGCGACCCTAAGTCGCTGCGAAAGAGAAAACAAGATCAGGAGGAACAAACATCCATTCAGTGTCTGTTTATCAGAGACTTTTTCCTGAAAACGCACAGTGGCATTTCATTCAAAAACCCTTCATCCACAGACGTGGGGCCCAGGCCCTTCCTCAGAACATCTCAGCTTGTTCACCTCCTTCATTGCCAGGTGTGGGTTTTTCTCTTTTAAAAATGAAACTCCATGCATCCCACGATCATGAAATCAGTCCTGTTTGCTACCAAGGCCGTGCGGGAAGCTGTGCCTGACGGGCGAGCGCCCTGGAATGATGTCAGTCACCCCGCACCCTGCGCGGGGCAGGAGGGGCTTCGGAATGAACGGAAGTTATGGGTGTTTCCTTTTCTGACGTCTAACTGTAGACACGCGCATCTCCAAGCCTCAGGAAGTTAGTAAACATTTTCCCTGTACTTCTGGCTCTGGTGGTCACTTCCTATGGAGATGCCCCCAAGAGAAAATCCAATCATCTTAGAAACTCAAAAACAATTTCCCAAACAGACCCAGAGGCTTTGCTTCAGGGAACAAACTCAGTGTGTGGTTGTCATTGTGCTTTGAGGACAGGTTTCTAGTCATGTCACAAGGAGATGGATCAAGGTGGTTTCATGAGAGTGAAGGCAGCACCTGGAAGCCCTCCCCGAGCCCGGTGGCGCTGCCCCCCGCTGACGCCCCCGGACACAGAGAGGGACTGGAGCCCCCCCAGGCCTCCCGGGCGCCCCAAGTGCCTGTCGCCGCTGCTCCTCACCCCCTCCTTCCCCAAGGCTCATCCGGCGCCAGATGCCCGGAGAATCCTGGTGCGAAGGGGGGGGACAGTCAGCGCAGGCGGGGCCTTCCAGAGCGGCACCGTCCCCTGGGGCCCCTGGCCTGGGAGACAGGAACTCCCCCCCATTTCCACTTGGCCCACCTCATCTCCCCAACATTCAATGCTCTGATCGGAGCTGACACTTTGGTGAAGTAGATCACGTCACATGGAAACACAAACCCCAAGCTGGTATAAAAAGAGGGGGTTTGTAAAGGACCGAGGAGGCAAAAAAGTGGTTCCGGGCCAGGTGCCCCAATGGAGAGGAGTTCCCTGGTCGAGAGAGGCCGGAGGGAGAGTTAGCTCAAAGCCCCAGACAGCCTCGGGGTCTGTCAGGAAAAGGGCCTATAAATAAACATCCCCTGACCCTCAAAGGAAGATGAAGTAGAAAAGCAATTCTCTTTTCGTAAAAAAATGCTGAGTGTTTCCCGAAGTATCTAAATGAAGTTTATAAAATACTCATGAGCTCCTGCAAATATAGAAACGTTGAAAAATCAGATGGCGGTTCTGCCCGCCGATTCCACCGAGGTCGGCAGAGACTTTGTGCCGGAATCGAAACGCGGGTGACACGTCCCGCTTTCAGGTGCGTGTGGCAGCCGCCGGCCTGCGCGGCCTGGAGCGGACCAGCAGGGACGGTGGGAGAGGATGGAAACAAAACGGGAGGCTCGAGGTGAAAAGAGAGCAACGCCCAGGCCGGCCCCCGAGTGCCGCCTGGAAGGGAGCCCCGGGAGCCGCCCCCACGAGCCCACCACGCCGGTCAGGGCGCGCGCGGCCACGGCCTCGGCCCGTGCTGCTCTAGGACTCGGGCCCGAGGGCGGGAAAGGGACAGCGCGTGTGGGAGCGTCGAGCCCGCACGCTGTCACGGCCAACGGGGCGGCGGCTGGGGAGCGGCCTCGTCTCTCCAGAACCTTACGTCCTAGTCCAGCTTCTTACGAAACGCCTCCGCCCCAGCGGCCGAGTCTTCGGGGCTGAAGTCGGCGCAGAAGCCGTTGGGGGTGGGAGCCGGGGGCGTCTGTACGCAGCTCTGGGAGCACGTCTGCTTGGGGTACAGGTACTCCTCCGCGAAGTCGGGGTACGCTTCGGCAAACCTCTCGAAGTCGGCTGGAAAGACAAAGGCACCTCGGTTACCGGCCTGCGGGGGCAAAGGTCTAGAGTCCAGGGTCTCTCCCTGGCGCCCCACTCACACCCTGGGGGCGTCGCGGCATCTGCGTGGACCCCCGGGAGGCCGCGCGGCACCGCACCTCCATTTTCTCTGCGCCCCAGTCCCCGTGAAGACCAGGGCGGCTCTCATGTCCTCTCGGCGGCTCCTGCTTTCGGTGCTCAGCATCCGGCAGCGGCCTGGTGCCCCCGAGGCAGCAGCCTCGACGGACACAGCTAGGCCCTGGGGACACCAGGCGCGCGGAGAGCCACCCCGAGCCATCGTGGGGCCTGCGCGGCCGTGTGTCTCCCGGTGGCCCCGGGTCCCGGCGCCGGGGTGGGGAGCGCCCTCGGGCCGGCGCTGGGGCACCCTGGGGGCTCGGCGATGCTGAGAGGCCCGGGCCCAGGGCACCGCAAGCCCCAACGGCTGCAGGGAGACGCCGTGCTCCCGCTGGGAGCGGAGCCGCCTCCACGGGAGTCCGTGGTCGGTCAGGGCTCAGCAGTTGCACCCGCTCACCGGGAGGCACGGCCCCCTTCCGCGCAGACACGCGCGCACACCCAGACCAGCGCGCCGCGGCGCCTGCCTGACATTTGGATGCGATTTAAAAACCCATCCAAACACAACGCGCACAATGACCTTTCCTGAGCAAACGTCTCCTCTTCCTTTAGGGAGATTACGGGCCCAGCCTCAGATGCGCACGCGGGCCGGCGCGCTGCGCGGCCGCCTTCTGGGGCCCCTGCTGCTCCCACCGCCCCGGCCTCGGTCCCCAGGCGGGTTCCGGTCCCAGCTCCCGAGGAGCTCGGCTGTCCCGCTTTGTGTGGCGACAGGTGATGCAGCCAAAACCCCGGGAGAGGAGATGCCCCAGGAGTCGGTCCTGATGGGCCGGGCACGGAGTCCCGCCCCGCACCGGGGACCCTGATCTCAGCCCGGCTGCAGCCCTGGGGATGGCACCTACTTTACAGCTGGGCTGGGAACATGCTTCTGTTAATGGCCTGCAGAAGCGAGACGGGAAGCCCCCACCGCAGCCCTGCCAGGTTTCAGGAGAGCCTGGCGAGAGTGCAGGGGGCAGCGCCTCCCCCACCTCGCACTAGGGGCGTCCTCCCCAGCGCCCAGCCACCCACCGAACGTGATCCTGCCCTTCTCCTCTCGGTCGATCGCCCGGAAGAGGTCGGTCACGGTCAGCTCAGCCACTCCCAAGGCGGTCTTGAGGATGCTGGACAGGGCGTGCTCATCTATGCTGCCATCCTCCTGCGACCCGTACATCTGCAAGGCAGGGGCAGGCGTCACCCCGTGGCCCCGCCAGCCCCGACTGTCCAGGGCAGCTGCTTCTCCTCCTTGGCGTTCCCAGCTCTCCGGCCGGCCCAGATACCACAGGCTCAGAATGGCGGGAACTCAGCTGCACGACCGAGCCCTCGGGAGCACTGAGCACCTCGGGCAGGGTGGCAGCCGGGAGCCTTCAGTTCCCTGCTCTTGTGTTTTAAGTCCACCAGGAAAGGGTGGTATATACACTGCAACGTGAGGACCTGGCGTTCAGCCTTTGGCTGCGAGGTGCCCACTTCACGGATGCCCACCTGAATGGACACACTGCGGCTGTGAGTCGCGGTGACCAGTGAAACCACCAGGAAAGGAGCCAGGCCGCCCCGCCGCCCGTGAGGTCCCCCTTCCAGAAGGGCCTGGGTGACCCACATAACTGACCACCTCAGTGACCCTGCTTCTCCTTTCCCGTGCCCTAATTCCCACTCTTACACTTTAAATTTGCCAAGAAAGAGTGAACCCCCAAAACCCTAGGCCTCTACCCTCAACCCCGACAAAGGCAGAGCCCCAGATCCACACTCTCTCCCCGTGACCTGTGACCTCGCTGCACCCAGGGCGCGCCGTGTGCCCTCCAGGACCTGTGAGTAATAGACCTGTCTTTTCAAAGTTCCCTGATGGTTGTCGCCGAGGGCGTACTGCAGTCACACTGAGAACCCCAGGGGCCGGTCCAGCCATAACCCTGGCTACCGACGGGCTGAGACCAGCACACGACTGCATTCCATCCTGCGCCGTAAGCTCCTGACGTCCTCCTCCTCCTGCCCCAGTTTTGGAGGAGTGGCCCCTGCCTCCCCCCAGCCTGACCAGGGGCTGCAGGAGAGCTGGGGGCCGTCACCCCCGCGCTGTCTGCGGGCTCTCCTCCCCACGCTGGGGGCCCCCTGACCAACCTGCTCCCCAACCCCCCAGACTTTTTGGAGCGTTCACTCTGCCCTCCTGCCTAGAGGTGGGCTTCCCGCGGCGGGATGTCCACATGAGCAGGACACACCGGCACCACCATGGGGATGCCCGGGCACGGGGCTGCCTGCCTTCCCAGGGGGCCCGTGAGGGGTGGGCACTGCAGGGGAGGTCGTCGTGGAGAAGTGCCGGGACCCACAAGGCGGCACAAGCGGTGCTATCCTCCCCGCGGCCCTTGCACCTGCCCTCAGGTGGGGGCCTTGTGAGCACTGCTAGAAGGTGGTCATGTTCATGCTCAGCTGTTTCACTGAGAAACAAGCTGGCCACCTCCCTGCCAGCCACTGTCGTGGCAGCAGAGTCCACGGGAGACGTCAGAGAAGCTGCTGCAGGGCCACCAGATGGGGCGTGGCCAAGGCAGCACTGGCACAGGGGCGATGAGCCCAAGGGCAACCCTGGGAGGTGCCCGCCAAGGCCGGAGGAGGGGACAGGCTTTCTGAGACAGGGTGCTACCAAGGACCACTGCCGCCACCTGATTAACCCCCTTGGCGTGACCCGCAGAAGCCGCCCTGCACCGAGGGGGACTCTCCCAGTGTGCCACGGAGAGGGCCCGCTGGGGTCAGAAGGGAGAGAAGGGGCTCTCCCGGCAGTGAGTGACAGCGGCTGCCTGAGCTATACGTCATGCTTTCGTGAGTCTGGCTAATGTGAGTTGCACCTGTGAGACACAGACAGGATGTCTCTAGGTGGCAAAGCGTGCCCAGCTGCATCCTAGGGGACTGACCAGGTGAGGCCATGCTTGAGGACAGCCAGGTGGATCTGCGGGGGGGCCGGGACCCCATCGTGGGCCTTCCCCAGTCTCCCAGACTCACTGCACCCATGGTGAACGGCCTGGCTCTGGGCTACGCCGGGGCAGGCGGCTCCTTAGTCCCGAAGCCCTGCTTTCCTCTGGTCAACAGGCTGATGGGGAGGCCGTGTTGGGAGATAGGACCCATTGGTCCTGCTCAGGCATCCAGGACTCAGGAAGACCCTTCTCCACACTCTTCTTATGAGTGAGGACTCTGATTCCAGGGAGAAATCAAGTAGAGGAGGTTTGCAGGCCTTTTTACAAACGATGGCTAGTACAGGCTTATGTGAGTAGAGCAGGCAAACAGTAAGTTTACCAAAGTCAGAAGGGACTATAAAAAGTATCACAGGTCTCACGTGACCCAGGTCTCACCAACCCCGCAGCTTAAAAGTCACGTAAATGCCACGCTTACCTTGAACGCCAGCTGGATGGTGTCCAGGGTCTGGGACGGCCGGCAGACGACGGACAAGGCGACCACGTACTCCCGCATGTCCATCTCCCCGCCGCCTCTCTGGGAAGAGACGCTTTCAGGAGACAGCCCTGCCCCCTCCCGAGCACGGGTGTGACGTCACAGGCCTTTTGGCAACCCGCTTAAAAAAACCCCAAACTACAGGCGTGTTTATCAGCAAACGTTGATCTAAAGCCAAATTTCTATGTGCATTTGACAGCATCTTTTGGGGAGAAAATACCCCAAAAGACTGGGTGGCTGGGAGGATGGGCAACAAGGGCTGGTCTCCCCTTCTCTGCTTCCAAAATTGTCTGAAGAACATTTCTATCACAAGGGAAACAGCTGCCCCCAACCCCCCACCCCACAAGGCCTTACCTCATCAAACAGGGCAAACAGGTCCTCCAGCGCCTCGGACTCAGGGACCTCCAGCTGCGCCGCGAACTTGGGCAGAGTCAAGCTCCCGCCCCGCTTCATCCTGGCGCTTTCTGCATGTCTGTCAAGATCGCGCTCGAGTTTTTCTGGTTTTAGCCTAAACAAAAAATGAGGGGAACATTTTTTTTCAATAAAATTACAAAATGCTGAAAATGGCAGATTTACTGTTATGTATTAAGACCCAACAAAACATTAAAGCGATTCATAGACCAGGCAGCGTCAGTCCTCGAGAAAAGAGGCTCTTCCAGGAGCTTGAAGGCACGAGTGTGCCCTGTGTGAGCGTCCGCACAAGCACTGACACCCCTGTGGGTGTAGGGGCCCCCCCTTGGGCAGGTCCTCAGGGGATGGCGGACGGCGGTCGGGGGGGCGTCCATAAAGAGACAGCCAGGGCCGACCATTCAGGGTTTAAGACACTTACTTCTGTGTGGAATGAAGCTGGTATTTGAAAAAAAGAGAAAAAAAAAAACCCCCAAACCTCAGAAAAAGCACCATTAATTAACTCGATTGCCCGCCACCCATGACCTCCAGCTCGGTCACCAAGTGCCCAGGCGGAGACCCTGTGGCGTCCTGGTGGGTGTCCGGGCTGGCACAGAGCCTCTCCCCTCTGTGAACCATCTCACTGCGGTGTCACAGGCGCCCACAGGAGCACTGCCTCCAACTAGGCGCTCAAGAGAAAGGACCAGGGAACTCACCCCAGGCCCCTCACCAGCCTGGCAAACTCTAGAAGGCAGGTGTCCGCGGGGAGACGAAGCTGGCCTTCCGCCAGGGCCAGCTGGCAGTCCTCAAACGTGTAGTCAGTTACGGAGACGCCCAGGGCCCTGCGAGAGAGGAGGGCACCGCCATCAGCCGCCCCCTCCAGCCCCTCGGGGCAGCAGAGCCAGTGCTCTGGACGCTGAGGTGTGCGGAAGGGTGATGCTTAAAGGCCACGTTCAGGGAGTCCCCTGGTGGCCTAGTGGTTAGGATTTGGCGCTTTCACTGCAGCGGCCCGGGTTCCATCCCTGGTCAGGGAACAACCCTACATGCCTCGAGGTGTGGCCAAAATAGAAACAAACAAACAAATAAATAAACAAAATAAAGACCATATTCAGCACTAAATATAAAGGCCGAATAGCTGACCCCAAACCTCAATTACTTGGAACCCGGGGCTGCCCCAGCTTCGGGGTTAGCCTGGCATCACTGCGGTTTCCGCCCACTAGGGAACTAGCGCGCATCTAGCGCCCTCAAGAGGACGACGCTGCCCGCAGCGGTGGTCAGTTCAGCTCAAGCCACCTTTGCGGGCAGCAGGGCCGCTGCTCTCTGTGCTGGCACTGCCCTGAAGTCAGGGAGGGTCACAACCCAGTCACTCCACAGAGCGGCGTCAGATTTCAAGAAAAACAGCCTCCTCCTGACTATTACGGAAAGCGCATTCATGGTAGGAAATTTACCACATATAGAAAACTGCCCCCGCAACCCCGCCTCCGTAACTGAAAGGGCGTTTACTCATTTCGATGGGACAGTCAGCCCTCCGGATCCGCGGTTCCACATCCAAGGACACAGAGGGCGGCTGCACTAGACTGTCTCACATAAGGGACTCGAGCATCCTTGGAGTTTGGTCTCCGAGGGTCCTGGAACCAGTCCCTGGCGGGTACTGGGGCACAGCTATAGCTCCTTGTTGCCATGGCAATGCTGTGTGCAGTCAGGTAATAAGGAAACAATGACTTTGAAGGCTTCTTTCTGAGGCTGCTAAATTCCCCTTAAGAGCACTTAGGCCTGGTCGCGTGGGGACAGACGCCAGAACTGCCCCAGGAGCTCCCGGGCTATCCACAGGAAGGGGGACGAGGCTGGCTCAGGGGCCGCCTGCAAAGCTTGTCGGGACCCCGGCCCTTCCCAGGTGCAGCCCCGGTGTGACTAAAGACCAGGGAGGTGACTGACGGCCCACCTCCGTGGTTCTGGCTGTGAGGCAAGGGGAGACCCGATGGGTTTCTGCCCTTTTCCACTGAATGTGACGCGTCTCTGTTAACACAGATCATACAACGCCATAAAAGTTTCTTTAGGATACATATTTAAAATATTTAATAGTTAATTTGTCTGAACATGAACTAAAAAAAAAAAAAAATTACACCTAACCTGTCAGGCCTGCGACTCTGTGGATATTATTTTCTTATCTAGAGGTTGATCAAGGGTGTCACTCACTGCCCTGACTTCCCAAAAGTTGGGAGTCGAGCATCTCCCGCATCCCGGCAGCTCTGTGTCCGCATGTGGGATTCGGAGAAGCGGGGCCTGAGGGGAGCGGGCGCGTTTTGCTGGACTCCGCTCCCAGCGCCTAACACTCTGAGGGTGCCTGGGCAGACTGAACGCCTGGCTGAGGTTAAACGCATGATTTTGCTCAGTGTGTCTCACAGAATGCACTAAAGCGGGGACGACGCATCCGTAGTGAGGAGATGGACTTTCCCTTAGCACCTAAGTCGCACCAGGGCAGCTGTGTGCACCTCCCCACAGGTGACACCGTCCGAGCACCCCTCCAGGCACTGCCGTGGCCGAACTCAGAGGCAGCCCCTGCCCGGGAGAGGCTGGGACTGAGAGGAGGGGTGAAGGCACCTGGCTGGGGTCTGGGCTGAGGCTGCCAGGGCCTGAAACAAGCGGGGACTGCAGGGAAATAGGAGGTGAGAATATTCCTAGCTACACACACACTGTTGTACGAGCAGCGCAAGATTAAGCGCAGAAATACCACACTTAGCTCGGCGGGACGGAGTAAGAACCTTAGTAACGCGGTCTGGGTAGACGGCAAGTGTTGAGGACGCGCCGACCCAGGCCAGTGCTCTCGCCCGCGGCCCCGCTGCCTGTCTCCAAGGGACGCGCCCGGATGCAGCCCCCCTGGGGACGGCTGGCTAATGGGGACGTTTGCAATGTGCAGAATTAAGTGGCAATGAACCATCTTCCAAATGTTGAACAAGCAGAAATGTCCTCCAACAGAATCAGGAGACAAAGCACGCAGCCAAGCACAGTCTGGCCGATGCTCAGCCTAGGCTGGTTCCAGCCGTCGCCCCGGTGCCGCTGACTGGTTTTACAGCAAGGCCACGACACTGGCAGGCGGGGACACTGAGTAACGATCGCTCAGGGAGGCCAAGGGCACCGGGGCTTCCCGCAGACCCCGCCACCCCGCCGCGGAAGGGGCGCTCACTCACTCTGCCATCACGTGCCGCACGTTGCTGGCGTACAGAGTGGGGTCCTTCTTCTCCTCCTCTGAGGGGGTGTACACGGGAAGGAACTGCGCACACAGAGACGCCGGTTACCTGCGCGAGCACAGGACACTGCCCTCGCCCCACCACCACCACGATGATGACCTCCTCCCGGGCAAATCAAGACCTGTCCCTCCACTGGGATCGTCTTTGGAGTCGTCACTGCTGCCCATGCACGCACGCGCGTGCACAGACACACACGTGTGTAAACTCACAACCCACCTCTCCTCACCGGGAGCACCACTCCGCCGCCACGGAAGCCAGCGAGTCGCGCTTATGACTTCACATGGGGGCTTAGTCTTTAGAACCAAAAGAATCGCACGTGTGCTTCCACTTCTAAAGTCTCAGTTTTGTGTTGTGGGTAACACGACAAATTATTTCCACGTGAAAGGCTATTATTAGCTTTTTGACAACTACTGCATTTGGAGAATATAATAAACTGTGCCAGGAACGTGTGTCTCTGCGTGTTTTAAATAAGTATGTCTCACACCCTGTGCCAACCCCCCACTGTAGAAAAGGAAAAACACCATCACTGAGCCACTGAGCCCTTTTCTTCAGTATGGATATTCAAGAATACAGGAACATCCCCAAATCCTATCAATTCTCATCATATAATTCTAGTCTTTCACTTACTGCTACCTTTTTAAAAACTTTGTAAGTTGCAACAGTTCCTCATATTAGCACTGGCATCTTGTAGGAGTGACACAAAGAGTTTAAGAGTGATTTCACAAAGCCATACAGTTTCTTTCCAACTCTTAAAAAATTAGAAACCAGTCTGAAATAGAGCACCTTCCTTGGAGTCTCACCCCGCTGCTGCCTTCCGGCCACCAGCAAACGAGCCACATAAAATATCCTGGGTTGCAGGCCAGCCACCCTTGGACTCGGGCCATGGCCCTTTCAGCCCAGTCCTTTATAATTAAGTGGCTTATGTTCTACTGAAGTGAAAAACCTGGCTGAAAGCCGGGCTCATTTGTAAATTCAGTATTATTCTGCAGTATTTATCAGAAGGCAGCAAATGAAATGCTTTGTGTTAAGACTCAGCTCTCATTTTCAGGTGTAGGAGTAGCAAGTTAATTCCCCTTTTAAGAAAATAAACTCTATTCCTCATCCACTCAATTAAATTTACAGGCTGCATGAATGTGACCATATTTATTTGAGTAGAGAGGACAGGTATTGTGACTTTGGAAATGGGCTGAATACTGGGAGGCAGTCTACCTGGTCTGACCAAGTATTACACAGGATAACAGTATGATAAGTTCAGCAGTACGATATCAGCAGTGTTAGTACTGGGTAAAAATATAAGCCAAAAGAATCATTAATTGCAGGTATGCCAATTGTATATGCCCTTAAGCTATGCTAACCATAATAAAAGAACGATGGGCTTAGCTTCCTGTTGATTTTTAAAATCCTATCCGAATGGATAAAAAGTCATGCAAGAGACACAAATTTGATGCAAAACCCCTGGGAAGCACCTTTAAGGAGCCATGAGAAATGGAAAAAGTTCAAAGCAAGACAGATGACATATAACTTTGTATCTCTACAGATACCAACATGACATTGTATAATATATCTACAGAGACCCCTATATATCATTGTATCCATATAGAGACATCAAAATAACATTGTGTAACACTGTATCTATAGAGACCACAATATAACATTATAACAATACAGACAATATAACATTGTATAACATCACATCTGTATAAATGCCCATACAACATTGTGTAACACTGTATCTATACAAACCTCAATTTCCACTTGATTATGAAACTGACACAACGTGAGCCACAGGATTTTCAACCTTAAAAATGAACGGATTTACAGCACTGGTTAAAAGATTCTCAATTCCTTTTAGTTAAACTACTTCTAGTTCTGGAGCAAAGTCTCCAGAGCCCGCTCCCCTGCAGAGGGCACCACCGAGCAGGCAATTCTCCTTCAGGAGGGGATGCTGAGCCTTCCTCAGCCTAAATCTGAACCTTAAACACACCACCCAGTGACAAGGCTACTTTGATTAAACAGAAGTCTCCACTGAGCTTCTTAAACACACGCACACCCGCCTGGCTGTGCCCTGGAAGCCGCTGTGCCCTGTCTGTCCTCCCGCTCAGGAAGTCTCGTCTACCTGACCCCGTCCCCTCCTGGCTGTCCCAGGCCCTACATCATGCCATCCCCAGGCCCGGCCTCAGCTCTCCGTCCTGCCAGCCCCAAGCCCAGGCCACCGGGACCCCGAAGGATCCCCTTCCCAGACATTGCCCAGCTTCCGCCCACTCCACCCTCCAGCCTCAGCAATGCCACCCCCGCCACTCGGACGCGCCAGGGGCCTCGGAGGGCTCTGCGTGGCCTCACCACCCAGCCCTCCGCCTCCGAACGCCAGCCCACGCGCCAGCGCCTGGACCCCCGTACGCCCCCAGCAGCCGCGCGGGAGGAGGCCGCATGCTCCCCTCTCCTGTCCGGGGCCGACCATGTGCAGCTGATCGCCAAGCTGACAGACACAGGCGGGGAGAGAGGTTCTCGGTTACCTTCCCGCCAGAGCCTAGGACACTTAACTTCAGTCCTGGAATCCAGGAGCGTGAAGAAGGCCAGCCTCGTGCAGCTAGCCTCCCTGGGCCGAACCGAACTGCTGTCCAGCAGCAGTGGCCCTGCGCTCTGTTTCTGCCTTTGCTAAAGTCAGCAGCACGGCGGGCACTGGAGCGGGCCTGCTTTCCCGGGAGGACAGGACAAACAAGACAGGGCGGGGTCTGACTTACGCTCCGGGGCCTTGCCACGTCCAGGTGATGGTGTCCTGGGGGCAGGAAAGGAGCGATGAGTCAGGAAGGAAGCCCCGTGTGTGTGCCGCGCCCCTCCTCCCCGCCCACGGGCATGCCGGCCTCGCCCCGGCCCTCGCCCTGGCCACCTGGGACCCCAGAGGCACTGTCTTCCCTACCACCCACGTCCCCTCTGGGGCAGGGGAGAAGGGGGAGCCCACCACCGCAGGTCCCCCCAGACTCGCTCACCTCTCCTCCCACGGCCCCGGGGTCACCCATCCCAGCGTCCGCCCAAGACCCCGTCCTGCCCCCCTTCTGCCTCCTCCTTCTCCGGGCGCCCAGGGCAACTTCAGTCCACGCCCAGACCTGCCCTGTGCTCTGCAGGCCCTGCCCTGCCCATCACCACCACCTCGCCAGGTGATGCTGTTGGCAGCCTCGTTCCAGCTCCACACCCACCTGAGCCCCCAGGGTCCTCGCCTGGACTCTCTGTCAGAGACACGCCCCCGATGGTCAGCCCCAGGCGGGGGCAGGGAGCGTGGAACAAAGCCACAGGGCCGCATCTCCCCCACCCCGTGCCTGCCCGGGGTCCCACGGGGACATTTCAGACGCTCTCCATCCTCAGCCGCCTAGGTGAGGACCGTGGGTGACACACGTCCTGCTTCTACCCTGACACCGGTCACCCACCAGGGCTTCCTTCTCTCACAGGCCTGACACCCACCCACACCCTCATGGCTCCTGGGAACCCACCTGCCACGGGGCGTCCCACACGCAGTCCCCAGCCCAGCCCCCTCCATGCGGGTCTGTGCTCAAACCTTAGGCAGCCAAAGAGCACATGGCATAGACCATGAGCGCAGGGCAGAGGTCACAGCTCCCCGGCAACCGAGCTGAACGCTCCCAGAAGAACCCAGTGCCGTGCTTCAAATAAGCCAATGGAGCAAACTTAAAAGGGGAAAATCTAGAGTTCTACACACTGGTGATGGATTCTCATTCTCAGAAACTGGCTAGCGAACGCACCTCTTCAGAGCTGTAAGAACCGCTGTGTCTGCCGGCCCGTGTGGCTGCCGCTTCCGACCGGCACTCTCACACTGGGCCCGTCCACACCCACGGGCACAGGGTCAGTGCACTGACCTGGGACCCCAGGGCGCTGGCCCGGAAGAGGGCGGGCGGAAAGCCCCTGGGGCCCACAGGTGTCACATGGGGGTTACAGACGGGGCGGCCCCGGAGGAGTGCCCACAGGCACCAGAACCTTGCCCAGGCCCCCCACCCTGCGGGCTGAGCTGGGGTCCGTCAAGACCACCCTTCTGCACCTGGCAGAGGGACCATGGAGGCACTTAATCCCTTTCCCTCCTGCTCGTTAGCCTTTGGGACTTAAATATCCTCAGTTTTAAAATGTCCCAGAGTGCGAACTGGGAGGCAAGAGCCACTGAGGACACGGGGGTCTCACACCTACACGGCAGGCTCGAGGAAGGGCCAGGGCTTTGTGATCCACGAAAGCGGGGCTTCGTGAGCTAGTGCTGGGGAATGTTCCAGAATGCCAGGGTAGATGGAGACAACGTCCTGAGATACCGGGCGATTCCCAGGCCCAGGAAATTCACTGGACATTCGTGCCAGGAAAAGACACTCACCAGTTTATTTGGGTAGCGCAGAACCACCGGCTGGACAGGGACGCCTGGGATGAACGCACCTGCAGAGGGAGAAAGGGACGCCTCTTATCTCCGTGGCAGCAAGTCCCCCGCCCACACTTCCCGTGTGGGGCTCAGAACAAAGTGGGCTTCTCTGCCAGGCCTTCCCGGCCAGCAGTCATTCAGTGCTGGGCAGCTTTCCTCAACATCTGTGCCAGCCATGGACACTCAGAGAAAACCCCAGGGTCACAGGAAACGGGCACAAGAGCATCTCCGGGCTGAGGCACTTTGGGGGGAGTGAGGGTCTCCCTCACCTTCTCAAGGCGAAAAAGAAATAATTAAGAAAACTACTTACCAGGCTTGAAGGTAATTAGGCAGGTCCTGTTGGTACAAGTGCCTTCTGGGAAAATCATTATCTTGAAGTGGAAAAAAAAAATCAGCATCAAAGGGACAGTTCAGAGTTCACAGGGGCCAATTTCACAACCTATTTCCTCTAGTCCTGATGTGACTTAGGTACTTTAATTATATTCAGTTGAAAAAGTTAAGATGCATATGGAAGCCTTCATTAATTTCCCTTCTAATTGCTGGTTTGACTAAAACCTGGAAGCAACGCAGGTACACAAACAGCATGTGCCTTCTTGGGCGGCGGGATATGTGAACAGGTGGCCGTAGTGCCCACCTGCAGCTGCTGTGCAGACGAGACCCCACTGCCTGGAGACGCAGCCACGAGCACAAAGCAGGACAGAGGCGCCGGGATGGAGAGCCCGTGGCTGAGTACGGGGCCTGGGGGGGGGGGGCAGGGAGGGGAGAGACTGGGGCCGGGCCAGCGACGCAAACACCCACAGCATCAGCCGCCTCACCAGGACCTCCAATCACTCCAATTCCTACTGACTTCCAGCAACATAACGTAAGCTAACTTTCCCCTGCGTGGTGGAAAATACAGCCCGTGAGGTTGCTTTCAATCCTGGGTCCTTGAAGAAAGATCATCTCCAAGGGGCCCTGAGTCAGCACGGGACTGACCCCAGCAGGCCTGAGGGTCAGGCAGGTGAGCTGAATGGCAGAGGGGGTCAACCTATTCTTGTGCGGGTGGCAGCTGGAGACCCTGGAAGCACAGCCCCCAGGGGGCTGCCCGTCCTCGGGCATGGGTGCCACAAGCAAGGCCTTCAATGTCTTCTGAGCAGCCAGAACCCAGAGAGTCCTGTGGGATTTCCAGTTTCTCAAGGTCGGCTCAAGTGAAAAGAAAAACTATACATATACAGCATAGGTCAAACACACCCACAGCTAACACTGGCCGAGGCCCCTGCCCACCCACCCCCGCCGGCCCGGGGCAGCCTTCCCGATGCCCCGAGGGAACCAGACACATGCCAGACAAGCCCGGAACTTTTAGAAGCAATGGGGTACACCTTGCAGCCTAACGCAGTATTCAGACATGAGACCACGCTGACCCCAGGGCCAGGGCAGCTGGCTCTTTCCGACACAGAACTTAAAAGATGATTCGGGAACTTGAGATGCAAGTGAGAATTGTTTTCCCCTATTTCTTTTATTTTTAAAACGCCAGAACCCAAAATACCTGATATTCGGCACATTCTTGGATTTGCACTCATCGAAAATAAAACGAAACACAAGGAACCCAGCCTCCAAGGAAAGCAAGCTCTGGCCCTCGTGTTTCTCCTTCCCCTCCAATCCCTAAGGCCGCCTCTTTTGGAATAACTGCTGAGAATGCAAGCAGCACTGCGCACCTGCGGCCACTTCCCACTGGACTGCGCCCGCCTCCTGATCACTTCCACGGTCTTCCTGCGGGAATCCTGGTCCATCCGCGACACGAACACCGGCCGGATGTACTTTATCAGAGCTGAAAGAGAGGGGGGCGGTGCTCGTGTTGGGGTGGCTGCCCAGGGCGCCCGGTGAGAGGTGAGCCCCCCAGAGGTGCCCCGAGGGCTGAGCCGCGGGGCAGGCAGCGCGGACTGCGAGGGATGGGGGGTGGGGAGGGCACTGAAGCCTCAGCGGACTTAGAGGATGGCCAGAAGCCCTGCAGCCTGCGGGGCCATCAGTAACAGCTCCAAGCGTCCACAGATGACAAATCAGGAGAAAGAGACAGATGGGGCTGACCCCATGGGGAGTGGAGAGCCTTTGGTCACCCGTGTCACCAGTGGGGGGCTGGGGGGGGAAGTGGGGAGGCCCCAGAGCCAGAAGGGCCTGGGGCACGTGGCTCGGACCCCACCAGCCTCGCTGCGGGCTGAACTGTGTCCCTCAGAGAGACAGGCTGACATCCTAGCCCAGGTGCCTGTGACTGACTTCGTTTGGAAACAGGGTCTCTGCAGATGCAGTGAAGTTCAGAGGAGGTCACACTTCGCCGGGTGGGCCCTGATCAGTGACTAGTGTCCCCGTAAGGAGGAGAGAGGGAGAGATCGCCACGGGATGACAGAGGCAAGGACGGGGTGACGTGGCCATGGCCGGGGAAGGCCCAGGAGAGCCGGGACCACTGGACACTGGAGGGCGGCCTGGGATGGACTCTCCCTTGGGACCAACCTGCCGACACCTTGATTTTGGACTTCTGGCCCCCTGGAACAGTGAGAGAATATACATTTCTGTAGTTTTGAGCTGTGTGGTCTGTGGTGCTTTGTCACGGCTGCCCCAGGACACTCACACAGACCCCATTCCAGCACCACACACACGGCCCCCCAGCAAGTGTGTGAGGTCAGGGCTCCCTGACCGAGGCTGATGGCGACACCCAGCACACTGGTCCTCTCGAACGAGGATGTAAAGGTGGGAAGATACTTCTTAGAAAACTTTGAACTGATGGCGGGCAGAGGCCGTGGCAGTCGGTCACCCTCCTGGGCCGCTGAGGCCACGTCCCCACCTGCTCTGCCCCAGGGCCACACCTCACTGGGCCCAAGATGAGCTCTGAGCTTCTGTTCTGAGCATTTCTGTTACTTGTAAAGAGTAATGTTTCATGACTTTTATTTCTTGCAGGTCTTCCAAAAAGCAAAGAAAAAGCATTTTAAAAAAGAATAAAATTCTATCTAGCTGGGTCCATGGCATGCATAAAATCTAAGTGGATCTCAGTGATAGTTTTTCCCGTGTCTGTCTTGAAACATTTTGCTGCTTCACCAACTTGGAACTATTTTACCCCTCTTCACCGATTACTCCTGATGCTGCTAAAAAATGACCATGAGAAGGAAAGGGAGGTTTGGTGGAATCACCCAGAAGGACGGTGCGCAGAGACACAGGTGAGCCCAGCGAGCGTCTTGCCCGAGCACGGCGCTGCTTCCCAGAGGGCGAGGGGGAAGGAGGCCAGCTCACCTGGCAGGGGGGTGGGTTTTACCGGTCAGAGCTACTCTGTCTACACGGCAAAGAGAAGAAAGCGGATGAGGAGGCTTTTCCCAATTCCTGGACGGACCCGAGGCCCAAGGCGGGGAACCCGGAGGGCTCTCTGGACTCAGGACGGCAGGACTCAGGACGGCGTGTCTGTGGGGACGCCACCCGAGTCCCACCCGAGAACTGCACGCTTCTGAGGATGGAAGGGAAATGCAGTCTGTGTCCCGCGAGCCCCGAGCCCGGACAACAAGGGCCCGATGCCTGCTTTGCTGAAAGGCCGCGGGCGGCTCTGTGGTCGAGACATTTGAAGCGGTCGGTAAATGCATGGGAGAGGCAGGAAGGACCCTCCCCTGGAGCCTCCGGAGGGAGCGGGGCCCTGGGGCACCTTGATGGCAGGCTTCTGGCCCCAGAGCTGGGAGAGGATGAATTCTGGTGAGTTTAAGCTCTCAGCTTTGGTGACAGGTTACGAGGTCTCAGGACGCTCATACACCTGGGTTTATGGTACAGAAACTAACCCAATGGGACAGTTACTGAGTTGTCCCCAACTTCTAGAGCTTCTGTGTGACGAGGGTAACACGTTCTTGTTAGAACTTCCAGGAGCACTTCAACACCTTATAGCCAAGGGCGCTTGCGTGTTAATCAAAAATGAAAATCACAACAATATCACAGAAGAAATCACAACAAAGAAAACAGAGATGCAAGGCCCGGTGCCTATTTCCTGTGGGTATGAGCTGTGTGGACGTGGCTGTGCTGTCACCGTGACCTGGACTGGCCAGCACTGGGGGTTTCACTCCCAGCAGGATGGGGGGGCTCACTCACTTCCCCATATCGGGATGTCTCTGCTCTCCGCCTTCATCACGATGGAGGACATCGTCATGGTGACGGGGATGGCATCGAAGTAGGAGGAGTGTGGCGCCAGGGTGAGGAGGGCGGCCTCGGTGGGCAGCGCCTGCCGCCCCTTCACGGCCACGCGGTGGAAGCCGCCGGCAAACCACATGGTGCGCATGGTGGCCTTGAGCAGGACGTCCACGACCCTGCAACAGAAGCGCAGCCGTCAGACCCAGGCCCGGCGGGGGACGCAGCCCCGCTGCCCGCACCCCATCAGGGGCTGCGCCGATCCCGGGAGACCTGCCGCCACTGTCACTGGAACATCCGAGGAGGGAAGGGCAAGAGGCTGTGCTTTCCTCCCTGCGACTGTGTACGTGAGCAGCAGAACGTCTGTCTCGTCCATTCACTCAAGAAAACGGAAGCCGCCTCAGCCACGTCACAAGGACAGCAGAATGGGAGGAGCGAGGCCCACAGGACAGAACTAGAGACACAGACACGTCGGGCGATCTGTCAGCATTCTAAGGATATAAGTTTTCAATGAAAAGAAATCATCGGCACCTGAAACGCGCACCGAAAGGTGGAGAGGCAGCAGAGCTGAGGCTGGGAGCAGAGACGCGCCGGGTAAACCTCTCCCTCGCCTCCCACAGGAGGCCTCAGGCTCCGGGACGCAGCTGTTACCTTCCGGAAACCAGCCTTTTCTGGGTGAAATTAGATGGACAATAAATTTGGAAAAGAA
Source organism: Balaenoptera acutorostrata (assembly GCF_949987535.1). NCBI lineage: Eukaryota > Metazoa > Chordata > Mammalia > Artiodactyla > Balaenopteridae > Balaenoptera > Balaenoptera acutorostrata. The sequence goes on from NC_080065.1 coordinate 4,013,755, forward strand.
AGTAAAAATCAGGCTAGATGAACTGAATTTGCTTCCTATTTATTCTTTTTTAAACACATGAGAACGTAAGCATCTGAATCTGCACACTCCCTTCCATAGGAAGCTCTGATACGACAAACCAGATCACTGTTCGTGTCACCGAAACCACGGTGAGCGATGGCCCGGCGCCAAGTGACTACAGACCACGCACCTGAGCCCCTGGGCGAAGGGCCATCTTCAGAAGGACCCATGTCTCGCTGTGCTGCTGTGCTACGTGGGTGATCAAATTGGGTAAAAATCACTGCACAGAAGCACAAGAGCCTAAGTCCTTATTGGATTGATTTCCCAAGGGGCTTAACAACCCTCTCAAGAGAATTCCCAAGATGAGCCCCGACAGATCTGAGCAGGTCTCTGAAGCTGCATCGCGCCTGCAAGGAGCCGCCTGGAAACGACCTCCTCTGACCACGGGCAGGTCCTGCACAGTCACCCACGCAACGCGGGGGCCACGCTGGGCGCTGCGTCTAGAGCTAGGTGACTACAAAGCACGCACTTCCAGTCGCTTGTTCTACTGCACATTTTTAAATGCACTTCTCTGCATGCATGTTATTTTTCACGATAAAATCATTTACAAAAATAAAAGCCCATGGATGTCGATTGATGCACAAGGATAAAGAAATGAGACTGCGGGGGAGGCTGCAGTGGGAGCACAGCCGGTCCCAGGAAGGCAGGTCCAGGAGGAGAGCTGGTGAAAAGGGGGGTCAAATCTCAGCCCCTCCATCGGAGACACACCCACCACCTCTCGGGTCCAAAGGTCAAACAGTGACAGCGATGTACTGGGACAGGAAAAACCAAATCTGATAATTCTCTAAGGTCTTGGAGGAATTCTGTCCCCAAGCTGCCTGTGGGTAAAAGATGCCTATGGGTGTGGGTACCGGCCTCAGAGAAGAGCTCCGGTCACTGCCCAGTGCAGGGCCAGCACCACGGTCCCCAAGGCAAGGGCACCAGTGACACCGGAGATGCCAGAGCTTCTCCAGGGGAAGGGAATCGGGAGACAGATCTACATGCCCAAGGGCAGGGACCTGCACCCCGACTCCATCTGTCGTTCATGGACGTGGACACCTCAGACTTGGACGTGTGGGCAGAACCAGCTACATGATGGATAAGAGTATGACCCTGAGGAGACCCGCAGGGCAGGCATCAGAAGAGACGTGTAAAAACCCACACGCGTCAGGACATCACAGTGCCAGAAGAGCAGGGTGCTCTGAAAAGGTCCAGAGGGCAAGAAAAAGAAAATATTCTTGGAAATCAAAAGTCTCATGCAGAAATACCAGTTCCCTAAAAAGGCTCAAAAATGTGGAGAAGGGGACCTCCCAGAACATGCAGGAAAAAGAAAAGGATGGAACTATAAGATATAAAGAAAACAGTTTCTCAGAGTTGAAGAAAGACCCAGATCTTCAGCACCATCTCAAGGTGCTGAGCAGAATGAATTTTATGAGGAAAACTCATATTATTTCCTTTGAGAATTTTTCAAATTTCCAACGACAAAGAGAAGACTTTAAAACCTCCCAGAGAGGAACAAACGGGTTTCTAGCATCAAAGCTGCAGGTGTCAGCAGCACATCGCCAAAGCTCTGGGGACACATGACGTGAAATCTGCAATTCTATACCCAGTCAAACTACCCACCAACACAGAGGAGAGAATAAAGACATTTCCAGACACAAGATGTGAATGAGTTCCTCCTGCACATCTTCCTTCTGAGAACCCAATACTCCAGAAAATCTTGGAACAAAAAACAAAGACAAAGAAAACAGGCCCAGGAAATGCAGATCATGCCTGAGAGTACAGCAGAAGAGAAACACGTGCCACGCAGGGGTCAGGGCCCCGGGCCCTCTGGGAGGAGAATGAATCCCAGGCAGCGGCCGCAGGACTTTGGGGGTGGAGAATTTTGAGCTACACTCAGGGCCCATTATTCTCTTGGTTAACAGGCAAAATAAAATCGGAAATTCTGTAAAATGGAAAAAACAATACAAGAAGTAAAGTTCAGACTTTACTTCACAAAGCAGGCAGATGTGCAGGTGACTTTGAGAAACTGAGTGAGAGAGAAGCACATGGTGATGTTGACGACCCTGGGGCCCCACGTGTGCAGATGCGTGGGCTGCCCGGTGCCCCTCGGGGTTGGGGTCCGGCCCCGACAGGCCCAGAGCTCATGGCTCCGTCCCCAGGGTGACAGAGGCAACGTCAGAAAAGCCACACACATGTGCGGAGGGCGTCTGCACGGGGCTGGGAGGAGGGACTGCAGGCCTGCCCTCGGCCACCCACTCTTCCCCACCACTTTGCTGTAACCGCCAACTCGCGTTACTCCAACAAAAGTCAGAAACGCCACCAGCATACACGTGGCGACTCAGAGTCGTCATGGAGATGACCCAAGGATGGACGTCCCCACACGGGGCACTCAGGAAAGGGCATCCTCTGCGATGGACCGACTCATGTCCCCCCACATTCCTATGCTGAAGCCCTGACCCCCAACATGACTGTATCTGGAGCTAAGGTCCAGTGAGGTCCTGGGGCGGGACTCTGACCCAGGGGACCGGTGTTCTTACAGGAGAGGAAGAGGTCTCGCCTGCGAGGACACGGCATCTGCAGGTGGACGGAGGTCCCACCACGAGCCACGGCTGCCGACCCTGACCTTCCACTTCAGCCTCTAAAACCGTGAGAAACGAATCCTGCTGTCTGAGCCCCGCCGTGGTACCCGGTTGTGACGGCTGAGCTGACCCTCCTGAACCCTGAGTCGGCCAAGGGCCAGCGCCTGCAGGACTGGCCAGCAGTGTCTCCTGCCCTGCCTGCTTGGGTCCTGTAAGAAGATAAATACTATAGTTTTTACAACACTCTGTGTTTCGAAACACAGAGTCTTATGCAAAATTGTGTCGTTCCTCCCTTCATTGAAAACCCAAGATTTTATTTTAGGAAGGTCTGACTGACACTAACTTACATTCAGCAAAAATCCTCCCTGATCAAACGAAAATCTGCTCAAAACCACACAGCTGTGCCTGGCGTGAACCAACCCACTGCCCCGGCCGATGACGCGATGTCCTCTATTCTGAGTCCTGTTATTTCAAACTTGTTTCCTCCTAACTCCCCGCGTCCCAAACTCAGGATCTCCTGCCACTGTTTCCTTTGAGGAGCTCGGGGCCGGGTGTTTGTTCTTGTTTCCACGGAGCCCAGGGCTGTGCACCGGGTTCCCGAGAAACACTGCTGTGTGGAGACCCCGAGGGCTGCAGGGGGCGGGAATTCAATGTGGGCGGCGTGTGCAGCTGGGGCACATGCCAGTACACATGTAAACACACACGTATGAGCACACACTCACACGTACACACGCATATACATACACACATATACACGCAGACACGCACATACACACACACACTCAGAACGATGCTCAGTCGCTGTACCTGAGCACCCAGCGCTCCCGTGAGCCTTAACCCCACATCTCCCCACGAGGGGCACATCAGGTGTGCACGTCACACACACGCACACGCACACACACGCACACACACACACACATACACATACACACGCACACACACACACGCACACACACGCACGTACACAAACACACACGCACACACGCACACGCACACACACGCACGTACACAAACACACGCACACGCATGCACACAAACACACACACGTACACACACACACACGCACACACACACACACACGCACACACGCACATGCACACGGTGCGTTGGAACTAAAGTTTGCTGTGGCCCATTTATCACCCGATGAGACCAAGTACATTACTGCAGACAAGAAAAGCTACAGGGAGTCAAAACAGGGAAATGGAAACAGCCCAGAGTCACCTGTTTTGAAAAGACAGACGCCGAGGTTGTGCGAGGTCTCCTCCTTCGTGGGAGAGGACAGCGGAGAGGGAGGGGAGCCCAGAACAGAGCAGGGGGAACAGGGAATTAAGACACTTTTGATCAAATCATTTGCAATTTGTAAAAAACTACAAAATCTCTGCTTTCTAGCTATGGGTTCTCAACCTAGTGAAAACTGAAATTCTGATTCCTGTTTGGTCTGGATTTATTTTGCTTGATTATATATTTGATACCAAATTCATATTTTACAGTTAAAACATTAAAAAAAAACCCAAAAACCTCAAGGTAAAGCATGATTTCCAAAGAGATTAGAAAACCCAGCTCTCTATTCACTCACTCACTCTTTCATTCAGTCATTCACTGACCCATTCATTCATTCATTTGGGAGAGACTTTCCTGTCCCTCAGGCCAGGCTCCGTGCTGGGGACACACCCACGGAGACAGCCACGTCTACCTTCTGGCTTCTAGCGAGGGGGAGAGACCATGGTTCACTTGAAACTGGGGATGGTCTGAGGATGTGAAATATTACCACGAGGAGGGCGAGGGGTCCCCGGGCGCCACGCTCATGAACGGCTCAGAAAACCCTTGAACCTTAACTGGCCGTCTCTGCCCTGCATGTAACTGCTGTTCTGACCACGGCACGTGGGCAGCGGGGAACCAAGGCCAGGATGGGTGCCAGTTTCCACAGCCTCTCAGGGCATCAACATTCCAGCAGCTCAGACACTGTGAGAGAAACGAGGGGCCTGAGCTGGTCCATAAACCTTGCGGGCCGGGCAGCAGGTAGTTTAGGTTTTGTGGGCCTGTGGCCTTGGCCACAACGACCCCTGCCCTCCAGGACCGCAGCCCTGGACGGTGTACAAATGAATGGGCAGGGCTGCGTCCCAGTAAAACCTCATTCACAAAAACAGGCTGCAGCCGGGTTTGGCCTGTGGGCCCTTTTGCCGACCACCGCCCCTGAGCGAAACTAAGAACACTTCGGTTGTGAATAAACCGTCCAAGCACCCTTAGGATTGATCGGAGATGCAGACACAGGTGGTCAGCAGCTTGGTTTTACGACAGGAACGGTATCTTCTAACGCACCGAAAATACTCACCAAAACCCTCCCGATAGCTCAACGTTTCCCTTCGCTAGAAATGGCATATAGTGTGAGCTAAGGAACAGCTTTAGGTGTTTAAATACACAAGACAATGCTGTGATTTCACGTCCTTTTGTGAGGCCCCTGTTGGATCTTCACTTAAGACGGATTCACACGTCCGCCTACACGAGGCAGAGACCACACCAGCGGCAGCAGGCTGACGCGCGGCCTCGGGGGCGGGGACGGGGAAGCACGGGACCCCGGTGCTCAGGACACAACACAGCGGCCACGCGGCTCGCGGAGCCCTGGAAGGAGCCTCAGGGCAGGATGCTGGCAGGGGGAGCGGCCCTGTGACACCCCCCGGGGCCCCCACAGACGTGCACTCACCTCCGCCACAAGGCCAGGGGTTGCTCTGGTTCCCGGTCAGCGGATCCCAGCGAGGCCACAAGCGCCAGGGGCCAGGCGAGCAGCATCATGACGGCGGCAACCAGCAGCCGGATGGGGAAGAGCGTCAGCGTCATGACGGCGACCTGGGGGGACAGGGCACGGTCACTCGGGGGACTGTCCTCTGGGCTCCTCGCGCCGGGCCCGCCCTGCCCCAGGCGCCAGCCTCCCGTGGACGCTGCAGCCCCGTCCCTTCCCAGTCCCTCCCACAGCCACCGGGGGGACGCCTGGGGGTCGGGGTGATCTGGCCGGCGGCGCTCCGCCCACTCCCGGCACCCCCAGCAGGCAGCCCCGCCCCCGAGCCCCCCTCCTCAGCGCCCCCAGCAGCCCCTGCACACAAGGATGCTTTCACGGGGCCACGGGCACAGAGCTGACAGGGCTGGGCTCAGACCACAAGGAAGCTGGGGACTCGGGGACTCTCCACCCCCAGGAAGTCCCAGATGGGATGCGGGCCCAGCGGGGAGGGAGGGGGCATCCAAAGCCACGGCTCTGCTCTGGTGGACGTGGGGAAGGCAGGCTAGGGCCCCATGGGGAGGGGAGGCCCTGCAGGCGAGGCGGGACACACAGGTTCAGTAGTGGCCGAGTCAGGGAGGGGCCCCGGCGGCCGGGCAGCTGTGACTGAGGTACCAGCACTTCTACATACAAAGTGATGGTCTGGTTCCACACTGCGGGTGGGGGACGTTCAGGAACAGCGTGTTTTGTGATGAACCTGATCTCAGGCGGTCGATTAGAAAATAGGGGAGCGGAGGGATGACAAGACAAAACTCACGGAGCCTTACAACCAACAGATGCAGTTTTTGATTATTTGCAAGAAAATATACTTGAAATACATAGGTTGGGTGCACAGGAGACAGAAGAGACGGGACGAGACCCAGGTCCGTGGTACCGTGTCCAAGCTGCTCACCACCACCACCCGCCGCCCCCGCCTCTGCCACCTGCAGGCCTGCATGCCGGCCACTCCCTGATTCTCTGGGGTCTCCATCAGGGCCAGCGCTGCCCGACAGGAACACGACGCAGGTCACGTGTGCCATTTTACGTTTCCTAGCAGCCGTGTTTAAAAGCACAAAGGTGATGAAATCAATTCAACATGCAGCTTATCTAACCCAACACGCCTAAAACACCATCATTTCCGCACGTACGTCGCACAAGGCAGTTCACACTGTCCTCGTCACGCCCAGGGAATCCGGTGTGTTCTGTGCTCACAGCACAGCTCATCCACGCACGCCACATTCTAGGTGCCCCACAGCCACGTGTGGCCTGTGCCACCCGCGGCCGGTGTGGGTCCAGATCTCCGTGTGCTGTGACGATGGTGACTTTGAGCGGCCTCTCCCCCCCGCCTTCAGGGCTGGGGTCCCCAGGCTGAACCTCTGGCTTCAGCACAAGGTGGGACAGGGCCGGTGACCCGGATCTGTCATGGCCGCCGCTGGTGACAATGCTTCCTGTTAAACGGTGAGGGGGCGGGTCTGCTCCAGGGGCTCAGACGGCGCAGGAACGTGCTGGCGGGAACGTGCCTCCCGCCCCGGCTTTCCTAAGCGTCTCGTTCCGGGGTCAGCATGAACGGGGTGAATGTCACCACACGTCTTCCCTGCGGGATGATTACGTGCTCATCTGTCACCCGATCCACGTGACCCACGGCGGCCACGGCTTCTCCGGTGTCGCAACCCCGGTTCCAGCGCTGGGAAGCCACCTCTCTTAAGGCCTCGCCAGGTTTGTTTGCCAACACGCGTCTGGAAGGCGAGCCTGGTCACGTCCCCCGCACCGCCGTCCTCGGGCACCGCTGTCCTCGGGTCCTGCCGTCACCACGCCAGACACCAGCCCACCTCGTTGGAGGAATTCCTACAGAGCTTTCCGATGGCTGTTCCAATGCTTTTCATTGTTTACCTAGATTTCCTATTTTCTGCAGTTATTTCAGTGTTTCTGTCAGGGAGGAAATCTCTGGGCGTCCTCAGCAGGCTTCTCCTCCCACCAGATTCCCCATCGCGCGTTTTCAGGATAATTGTGCGGAGCCGCTGCCCTGAAGTTATATCAACCCTGCCCTGATCTACGGCGTCATTGTTCATATTGTTTGTGCTTCTGAGACTCGTCAGCCGGTGCCGATAGACAGTCCTCCCCTTCACTAATCTGTTTACAGAACCACTTGTGCATTTGTTCCTTATCCCTGCTGTGACCTATTTGGTCACATTAATTTTGTATCTTACAGGGGCCTCTCTCTTCTACTCTGAGTGTACACTAACGTTCTTTCTAACTTCTTGAGAGAACAGCCTGGAGCATATTTTCAGAAATACCTTATTTCCCCCAAACTCACATGGAGAACGCAGCTTTCTCTAAGTACTTTAATTCAATCCCACAAGTTTTAAGATGTAGCCTTTCCTTCATTTCAAAACGTATCCTTTTCCATCCTTGCTGTTGTAACTTTGCTGCAGAGGGAGGGCGGAGACGCCCCGCCTCCTCGCTGGCGGGCCCTGCCTCTCGGGCTGCCTGTCACCTTGACGGCCCGGTGCTCCGGCTCCGGGGGCTGTGCTGGGAGCCCCGCGTACCCGTTCATCCTACGACCCGTGGCCGCTGCCCCTCCAGGTGGCAGGGCAGCTGAGTCACTGGAGAGTTTGCGGTGCGTCCCCATAAACGGACCCTAAAGCCGGTGCCTGTGTCATAGACAGCATGGACGGGCGGCAGAGCGCCGGACAGGAGCTCCGGGGCCGCCACGCTCAGAGCGCGCACGGGTCGCGGACACACCCCGACTGTGCAGCCACACGCCACGGCCAGCACGGCTGCGACTGCACGCAACGGAAGAGAACAGCAGACCTCAGGGTTCCAGAAAGAGCTCCCGCTTTCCCCAGGGCTTCTGAGGCCCCGGGGAGGCAGCACCCCAGCCTGTCCGGACCAACTGGGGTGATGACGAGGCCCGAAGGGATGACCCTGGAGTCGCGGCAAGTGCCACCGTTCCAACTGCTGGCTGATGAGCGGACGGCGCCCGCAAGCCGGCTAACCGGCCACTCCCCGTGGACAGGACACGTGACCACATTTGCCTCTCGGAGGACGCATCTCTGTGCCCGCTCTGTGTGCGGCGGGGAGACGGCCCTGGTGTCTGAGTTTTGCAGCCAGCGGGGAAAGGACGTGGGAGTGACCACACAGCCTCGACCCTCGGCAAACAGGCAGGCCTCCCACAGACGAGATGGGCAGGTGCCGATGGAACGCGGCCTGAGCCATGGACCCGCCCAGGCTCTGCCGGGGCCGGGGTCGGGGGCTGGGGCGGGCAGGAAGCACGCGGGGGCCATGAAAATTGCTTGGAGGAGGCGGTTCCCTTCGGGAGGCCACGGTGGGCAGGGGGGACCGGTTTCCTGAGATGCTGCCCCCAGCTTCGGCCCTGGGCCATCATCAGGGGCCCGTCACCCTCAAAAGTGCCAGGTCAACTGTATGGTCACCCTTCTCGAGGGCCACACGAGGGCCTGTAACACAACCCTTGAGGGTGACGTGCAGTGAGTGCCCAGCTGAGCTACTTCGATTAAGCTGTTATTAGTTGTCTATAAGAAACTGTCCCATGAAAAAGGGGTTTAACAGGCACAGACGCAGACATGCGTGTCCTCTGCACATCCGTGTTGCCGGGCAGCCAGCTTAACCCGGATCTGAAGGTGCGCTGCCCACTCTCACCCCACACACTTCACCACGAGCCCCTAGCAGAGTGGGTCCAGGCGGTGATCCATCCCGGCCCAGGGCACCGTTTCCCGCCCGAAGGACCCAGGGCCCCAAGCAGATGGAGGACTGGAACGCAGACAGAAAGAGCCCACGTGTGATGGGAACCTCACACCGCACGCCTCACGGGCACATGCTCACGTCCACGCACACGCACACCCTCACCCTCACACATCTATTTATACATGCTCACATACGCGCCCCAGCCTCTCTGGTTGCCTTTGGACGACCCTATGAAACCATCTCCCGATCGTGACACTGGCCTGGGGCAACATCAAGCTTCATGCTGCCTGTCCCGTGAGACTGTCCCTCGGGACAGCCAAGGGGTGGAGGGGGGTGTGTCCATGGAGGCGTCCACGAAGGGCTCGCACAGGCGTCCAGAACCCACCATCCAGGCACGTGTGCGTGACAGAGGGTCCGGCCCGGACGCAGACCAGCAGGTGTGCCGGGCTGGGCGTGGGGGGGCCACACAACAGCCCGACAGGAATGGGATCTCTCTAGTTCTGGATCAAGCCACCAGCTTCCAGAAGACACGGACGACCAGCACACAGTCGGCAAAAGGAAGACCAGGAGACACAGATGCACCAAATATACCGTAGGAAAAAAATCAAGACAACAAGCTGGAAGGGGACCCTCTGATCAGAGTGTGTGCCCGGGGGTGGGGGGCGGGGGGGGTGTGGGCTGGCGCAGTTGTAGCCAAGAACTCGCCCCCGCCCCAGAGCCACCGGTGCCTTCGGGGTGACAATGGCCTGCACAGCGGCTGCCAGCCGTCTTTGTCCTTGAGATGCAGATACCCACGGGATTGTTACTGGTGAAATGATGAAGTCTGGGCTCTGCTTCCAAATCACTGGTGGGAGAAGAGGGGCTGTCAGTGGGCCCAGAGGGGCTGTAAGGGGGGGATTGCTGAGGTGGGGAGAGGGGGCAGCTCGTTACGTTTTCTCTGCTTTGGTGTTAGGGGCTGAACTGTGTCCCCCAAATTCATGTATTGGAGTCCTAACCCCTAGCACCTCAAAATGTGACTGTCTTTGGAGGTCCGATCTTTAAAGAAGTGATTAAGGTACATGAGGTCACTAAGGTGGGCCCTAATCCCATGTGACCGGGGTCCTCATAAGAAGAGGCGATCAAGACACAGACATGCATAGAGGGAGGACCACATGAGGACACGGAGAAGACGGCCGTCTACATGTCAGGGAGAGAGGCCTCAGGAGGAACCAGCCCTGTGACACCGGATCTCAGCTTCCAGCCTTGAGAACTGGGAGGAATAAATTCCTCTTGTTTAAGCCGGCCCCTCTGTGGCGCTTTGTTACGGCCCCCTAAGCAAAAACATTTGCTGTATTTTTGACACTTCCTGTGATAAGAACTGTGAAAGTGACAATTCTCGTTTTGGATGTAAAACAGTCTCCAGTTCACACTGAGTTCATCGGATCCACGGGTCCAGAACTCTCCAGGTGCAGCACCCGAGGTTCCAATGCCCGGCTCAGACCAGCCCGGCAATCACTCCTCCTCCCTGCCAAGGCCACCCAGGCCGTTGGCATCACCCACGTGCAAGTTGGTCCAAGTGCCTTATGTTTCACAACCAACGAGGAAACACAATGCGTTACTTAAGAGACAAGATCTCTAGAGAGACGCAGGCCCTCGCCCAGGGAGGACAGGCCCCAGGGCGCTGCAACGCCTGTGCCCTCGCGCACACGCCTGCTGAGGGACCCCAGTCAGCCGTGCGAGACCCTGACGCGACACGTGCGGCCAGGACGGCACTAGGGAATCGGCGCCAGCAGCTTGGAGAACACAGCGACCGCGTTACAGGCAGAGCGGATGTTCCAGATGCTGGGTGCCAGCACATCAGGACCGTCAGCACGTTGACCGGCAGGCACAGGAACTCTCCCGACGGCGCCTTCCAATGCCAGTGCTGTCATCACGGGAAGAAGTCCCACCGTCCCAAAGGAACCGCATTCACCAGCAGGCTGGAGGGAAATTCACTCCCTCCTATGATGAAAGAAAATGTAATAAGCAAGCACACACAGGGCCAGCTGGCCACACAAACCCAGCGCTGAGCCCACATCCTCGGCCATTACCCCTTTTCTTAGAAAGTTCCTGAGAATCATGCTGATAGAAATAGAAGGAGGGATTTCCCTGGTGGCGCAGTGGTTAAGAATCCGCCTGCCAATGCAGGGGACACGGGTTTGAGCCCTGGTCCGGGAAGATCCCACATGCTGTGGAGCAACTAAGCCCGTGTGCCACAACTACTGAGCCCATGTGCCACAACTACTGAAGCCCGCGCGCCTAGAGCCCACGCTCTGCAACAAGAGAAGCCACCGCAATGAGAAGCCCACGCACCACAACGAAGAGTATCCCCCGCTTGCCGCAACTAGAGAAAGCCTGCACGCAGCAACGAAGACCCAACACAGCCAAAAATATATAAATAAAATAAATTAAAAAAAAAATCTTAGCAGGACTTAAAAAAAAAAAAAAAGGAATAGACTTTGCCCTCGCGCGCTGGCTGCTCGATCTACCGCAGTCACCACAAACCATCCTCGGGCAGTGGGTAAGATCCGTGAACTGATAGAACAGGTGTGGACCACCAGACGCGTTGGCCCCTGACGTCACGCGGCCAAGAGCTCTGCACCACTGCCCACAAGGACACTGAGTGCAGGGCCCAGGGCCCGCTGGTTCTGCCGGGGTCCACGTGCTCCTGAGGTTCTGGGAATAACCACAGCTCAGAGCTGCTCCCCAGGCCGTGAGGACGGTGCTGGAGCCTCTGTGCTGCGGGTGGAACGCGGGGTCAGGGGTGGGGAGCTGTGCGTGGGCACCTGGCCAGCTGGCAGGTCCAGGCCCAGCTCCCCGGGGGCTGCTCACATGGGCGTGCTGCTGGTAGCAGCGGAGCGGGATGCCACCCAGGGCGCCACCGGGGGACAGGTGTGCTGAAGGTCACCTGTGTGACAGACGCCAGGGGCCAGCCAGGGGAGGAGCGATGAATTACACGGGACACAAAGGACACATCCCAGGGCGACAGTCGGTAAGAAAGGTAAGAAACAAGACGGGACCGACCTGTGCAAGCCAATTAGATGACTTCACAACCTGGTCCCAGGCCTGGGACCCCCTCGCTCCCGTGAGTACCCTCACGTTCTCGGATCCTGGCCTGATGGGGACGAGGCCCCTACACTGATGTCCCAGCTGCCCAGGGCTCCAGAGGCATCAACGGGAAAACTGGCAACAGCCCCCAAACCGACACCCAAGCTGGCTCCGCCCACCCGCCTGCTCCCGGACACACACCTGGGAGTCAGACTCGCCACCTCTCTTTCTTACCCACTCCTACTGGCTCTGCCTCCAAAACAGATTGGGGCTCAGAGTTCTGCATGGTGCAGAGTCACCCTTCGACCCCAGGTTCCCCCACGGGCGCTGCTGGACACACTGGCCTCCTTCTTCCACCTCGCCTGTACCTCCCTCCCCGGGGGTCCTTCCCCAAGCTGCAGGGCCGGCTCCAGAACCCTCTCACCCCTCGGCCACAGACGAGGCCCAGAGAGCGCGGAGTGAGGGTGTCAGACAGGCGCCCCGGCCCCGACCCGGAGGAGCCTCCCGAGACAGGCCAGTTGCAGTCCCGGTGGGGCACAGAGTCCACCTCTGGAGACAAGCACAGCTGGGGCAGAAGGGGAGGGAGCGGTGCGTTCTGGGGCCGGTCTTGTGCTCTCCTGGGAGCCTGGTCCTGGTCACCACCAAGCTGCTCCACGTGGAGCAAGTTAGAGACGAGACTTGCAAATTCTGCAGAAAGATCTCCAAGGCACGTGGGAGAAACACAGGAAAGCCTCACCCAGGAAATCAATCTTGTTTTTGCTGTTACTTACACGTATTAAAACAAACAAACAAACTATAAAGCCAGGTGTTCTTGAGAATCCCGCTTTCGAGTAGACAGAAGATGCTAAAACTGCCAAGGTGACACCTGATGCCCTGGGCAAGCCTCGCTCGGGCAGGAAGCAGGGAGAGCCTCGAGGGAACACTCCACGTGCTGGACGCAGCGGCGAGAGAGAAAAAGACACATCTAACTTTATTTTTCTTAGAAAAAGCACAGTTATTGCCACAGAGTCCTACAGGCTGGCACAGTGAAGCCACAGGCCCTTGGAGGTCATGGCTGGTCCAGGACCAGCTCTGGACCCGATGCTTGAGATGCAAAGCCGGCAAATCAACCTGGAAACGCATCCCCTCTGCTTGCCCCCATCAGCAAAACACCTTTATTAAATATAAAATGCCTTCCGGGGGCTTCCCTGGTGGCGCAGTGGTTGAGAATCTGCCTGCTAATGCAGGGGACACGGGTTCGAGCCCTGGTCTGGGAAGATCCCACATGCCACGGAGCAGCTGGGCCCGTGAGCCACAATTGCTGAGCCTGTGCGTCTGGAGCCTGTGCCCCGCGACGGGAGGGGCCGCGATAGAGAAAGGCCCGCGCACCGCGATGAAGAGCGGTCCCCGCACCGCGATGAAGAGTGGCCCCCGCTTGCCGCAACTGGAGAAAGCCCTCGCACGAACCGAAGACCCAACACAGCCAAAAATAAATAAATAAATAAATAAATAAGAAAATCCTTTAAAAAAAAAAAAAATAAAAAAAAAAAAAAAAATAAAATGCCTTCCGGTCCAAATCATAGGCTGCCTTCAAATAGGAAATAAACAGTCCTTTTCACAACTAATTCGAATAGTTAAAATACTTGAAAGCAAAAGCGAAACAGAAAAAGCTGGCATTCTGTGCCGTGGCTGTTCACTGGTCCTTGTCACACCCACAGCTGCTCTCCAGAAAAGGCTTCTCTTTACCCTCAGACAGAACACGAAGTGTGGCCAGAGATCCGAGGGGTCAACAGCGAGGGGGGATGGCTAGTGGGGGCACAGGTTCTGTCCTGTGCTTATTGAGCACTTTATATTTATTGGGTACCTGGGCTTCTTTTGGGGATTTGCCCATCTACATAAAACCCGTGCCCAGATTCACACTTGACTCATTTGTCTTTTTCTTGCTAAGGTGACTGTCTTCTTGACCTCAGGCCTCCACTGCCTCACCTCTGAGGCTCTCCATCTACCTGTGTGTCTCTTAGGATAATCTGTGCCTCCACTTGGGAAATCTCTCCTCCCAGAGCCCATGCTTACTGTGTATAGAAGCTATTTCTTCTTAGCTCTCCCACTCAAATCTAAAATTAAATATAGCTTTTCTAAAGAGCTATTTTTTTCTTTCAAACTCTCAAGCAGGCCCAACTTCCCCACCATCCCGGTGATCTCTATTCAAGAGCTTTCAACTCAAATTTTAGCGCGTGTTGCCTCATCTGGAGCCTTCTGCAAAATGAGTGTCTTTCGGTAATTCACCGAGTTTACAAATCCGTCCCACAGTCCAACGCAGAGCAATTTTCCTAGATGACCATATTCACCATTTTCAACCACAGCTGACAGGGTGATCTTGTGAGGCCGCAGTGAACACCTGTGCAGCTCTTTGAGCGATCAGAGCCACTTGGTCGGAGGGAACCCTAAGCGTGACGCCCTGCAGCCCAGGCGGCAAGGAGAACCACACACTGGCCCTTCCTCCTCCCAGCCAGGGTCCGAGGGCTCCAGGGGGGCAGGTCGAAGCCTTCTCATCAGCTGATCCTGCCCGGCTCGGCCCGCGTCTGGCCGCGGCACTCACACTGGCCTTTCACGGGGCCGGGGCATGCCGGTCCCTGGTGCCCAGACACCGCGGGCAGCCGGGGGTGGTGGGGCCCATGGTCCGCAGGCAAAGGAGGTGGGAAGGCAGCCCCAGGGTCAGCGGTCAGCACGGAGGGGCAGTTTGGGGGCCTCGGGGGCAGTGCAGCGCAGATCGCAGCACTGGGGGCCTGAAGGAGGCCGGGCAGGGCACTCAGGCCCGGCTGGAGGCCTCGGTACATTCCAGCAGACGGCAGAGGAGCCCGCCCGGGAGGCCAGGGGAGTGGACGCTTGGGACACCGGGAGCCGCCTGCCCCGTGGACTCCGGGTCTCCAGGGCAGTTGGGAAAGGCCCCTAGAATGATAACTGGTGGGATTTGAGCAAAGACGGAGGGAAGTGCAGGGGGAGCAGGGGGGAGCTTCCCGCGGGTGCGAGGGGAGGCTGGGCCTGGAGGAGCAGGCGGGCCAGTGCGCGGGCAGGGCGGACACGTGGGGGGCGCCCACAGCCGGTGCCCCGCCCCTGCTCCTGGCCGCCGGCGCCCGCCGGGCTGGCCTCTGGGTCTTGCCTGCACCCTCCCTGGCCCTCCGCATTCCTCCTCCGACTCACTCAAGTCTTGTACGAAATCTCATCTCCTCCGGGTTTTCAGAACCCCTCTGCTGGAGACCAGAGCTCTGTCCCGGGGTCCCTGTGATTGCGACCTGCAGCCTCCGGCTGTGAAATTCACAGGCTGGAGCCCTTCTGTGGGAAGGACGGATGGGCAGAGGCAGAAAGGCTGGAAGGTGTAAGCCTTCTGGGCTGGACATTCCACCAGCACGAGGCTCAGATAGCAAAGCAGGTGCTGGTTCAGGAACTCAGCGCCACCGGACCTCCTTCCCCAGGCACCTCCCCCGTGGGGCTAGGACACCCGGTAATTCTGTGTCTGCAGAAAGGGAGCTTCCAAGGCACCGGGCTCCCCACTTGCAGAAGCGGACCCAGGAGGCTGCAAGTCCCACACAAAGGTGCCGAGGCTCAGGCACCGGGGAGCAGGGCCCACCCCACCAGCGCTACCAGCAGCCTGGTCCTCGAGAATGTCTCCCCGAGGGGCTGAGAAACACGGGAGGGGGGAGCCGGGGGGCAGCTGAGGCGGGGCATCTCTGTGTCCACAGACAACAACACACTGGGCCGGAGGGTGCCACCCGAGTGAGTGCCAGGGCCCAGAGGTAACGTCCGCCGACTGGCTGGCTCACCACAGGTGGCTATGAAGCCCTGGCTGTGTCGCAGGACACGGCGGTCCCTGCCCTCGGGGCTCTCGCGCTGGCTCCTGACTGCACCCCTTCTCCTGTTTTCACTGTCTGAAGCCGGGAACATCCTACCACGCCTGGCGGGTGGCCAACAGGGGCAGGACACACGGGCAGGGGGGCCTGGGGCGGTCCCCAAGGCAGGGATGGAGGATGCTGGAGAACCCCGATGACAAAGGACCCCCCCCCCCCCGCACAGAACGGGCCTGAGAGGCTCAGACCCAGCCCCTCGCTGCCCCCTGCCCACTCAGCTCAGAGCCGCCCAGACGTCAGACCCACCCTGGCTTGTGGCTCAAGGAGATCCCTTATCTCCAGGGCCCTTACTGCAGGGTTTGAAGAAGAGAATCTCGAAATTCCAGACCTGCAGCATTTCCCCGCTGCTTCCACCTGTTCAGCAAATACCTGCAGGAAGCGGCAGGGCCCTGGCCAGAGCGCCCTCGTCCCTCTGCCGTGGGAGCCCCCCCGGCAGCCTCGGGCTCTCTGGGGCTCCCAGCTGCAGGCAGCCCCCCAGCTGGGCACCTCCTACTCACCCCCCACCCCTCAGGTACCGAGAGCGCCCCCAGGACATCCCGGCTCAACCCCAGCGCAACGGCTGGAGGCCCCTCACCAACATCCTGCCTCCAGGCCCGCGGCTGTGGGGAGCCCCCGGGAACACCCTGGCGACACCCCCAACTGCAAGGGGTTCCCCCCGACCACATCCTGCCTCTAATCCCAGCTTTGGGACGTCCCCTCTAGCTGCAGGGCGACCCACGGGTACATTCTGCACCTCGCCCCCCCGAACACCCCAGCTCTGCCCGCCCGCCGGTTGCAGGTAGCCCCTGGCCCGCCAGTTACGTCGTGGGCTGGGCTGGGCCCGGCACTGGGCCCTGGGGCTGCTCAGGGGAGCAGGAGTGGAGACGAGCCTGGGCGGCCCGTCCCCCCGCCAGGCAGTCACTCCTGAGCGCCCTGGGGAAGCGGGGCGGTGACCGGTCTGAGGTTCCTGAGGACCAGGTACAGGTGAGGCAGTGATGGAAGGAGAGGGCGGAGCCAGGGCAGGCAGCCGGGAGACCACTGCACTGGGGGGGGAGACTGGAAGCAGAAGTGGCCCCAGCTACTCTGGGGGGTGGAGGAGGGGCTCCGCATCCCACACCAACCCCTCCGTGCCGGGTGGTCGCAGGCCAGCACCCAGCAGAAGGAAGGGAGCCAGGGCGGGGGACGGGGGTCCAGCTGGAGGGACCCAGTGAGGGCGTGCAGATCGTGAGTCACACGCACAAAAGCGACCACTGGCTCCTGCCTCCTGGTGAGAGAGATCTGCTGCTACCGAAGGGAGGTTCTGTCGCTCGCTCTGTACGTGGGACGGCTGTTACCCCTCCAGGGCTAGCGAAC
The DNA here is from genome assembly GCF_949987535.1 of Balaenoptera acutorostrata. Lineage (NCBI taxonomy): Eukaryota > Metazoa > Chordata > Mammalia > Artiodactyla > Balaenopteridae > Balaenoptera > Balaenoptera acutorostrata. The sequence goes on from NC_080065.1 coordinate 4,031,109, forward strand.
AGACCCGGTAGAAAAGACCCCCGCCTTGGGGCGGGCGTTCAGTGCCGGGTCCAGCCCATCAGCATCCCCGCTGCCTTGGGCACTGAGGTCGCTCTGTGCTCCCGGGCTCCTCGGGTGGCAAGGAGCAGCAGGGCCCGCTGGGTGGCCCGTCCTCCCCCGCCGGACCTCAGGACCCCGAGCACGACCCTGCAAGGTGGGGCCCAGCTCTGTGTTCCCATCCTAGGGGACTGAAAGGTTAAAAGCGTGAAGGATGTAGTTTAAAAAGCTCTTAAGTGGCAACTAACTTTTTAGGGAAAATAACTCACTCCTCTGGGTCTAACATGGAAACACGAGTCAGGGGTACACAAGCCACAGTCCCAGGCGCCTCGGCTCGGCCCCCATCCAGGACCCCTGCGGAGCACCACCGAGGACGCTGTGCCCAAGGGGGGCCCGGAGGCCGGCAGCCGTGTGCGCGGTGACGAAGGGCATTCAGCCACGGTTACACCCCGGCCCACAAGGCTGGAACGTGGTCAAAACACCAAGGAACGTGCGAATGAGCAAATTACTGCAAACCTTGCACTGACGGCCGAGCGGTGACTTGGGCTTTAGGACAAACCCGCTACCGCATTTCCACAGGGTATTTCCAAACACATGCTTTCCTCTGGGCTCATTTCAGAATAACTCACGGCAAGACTAAAGGTTTACGGGACACGGAAACACCAACCCTAACTTGCAGCGAACCCGCGAGAACGGGGCTCGGGCCCCGCCCGCTGGGGCTGGTGGCCCTTGTCCTGGCTGTGTGGGTGACAGCCCGGGGGCAGGTGGGCAGGGCCCGGCTTCGTGACAGGGGCTCCTGGAGGCCGTGCTGAGACTCGCTGGGTACAGGAGCCCACAGGGCACCTCCTCAGACGGTCCCCGGGCCTGCGGGCACGGGGCGGGCCGGGCCCACTCTCAGGGACAAAAACCTGCTTTTTGAAAATGAGAAATAAGACTGTGCTTTGCTCAGCACTAAGAAATTAAAGCGAGTGTAAGAGAAAACTGTGTGTATGTGCGTGTGTGTGTGTGTCTCACTTCAGGAGAGAAGAGCGCAAGAAATGAAAAGTGGAATCCTGCACCCTTGAATCCCCCGTCTCAGGCCTCAACGTTAACCACAACTAAGTTTCACACGCGCATCCTTCCAGAAAATTAGAATCAGATTACAGGAGGCTCCCGGTGAGCTGGAAGAGAAAGCGGCAGCTCAGACATCTGCTCTGGGCCAGCCCGTGCTGCCCGGAGTCCGGGGACAGCACAGGACCCGGGCCTCGGCCTCCTCAGCTGGACATGAGGACGCGGCCCCCCACCCTCCACCCGCCTGCCTTCCGGGGCTGCGCTCCCGCGTCCTCAGCAGCCCTCAGAAGGGGACTGTGGGGCCGTGGCCTCCCAGGTGCCCAGGGACACAGCCTGCAGCTCCTGTCACAGGACAAGTGCTCTCCCGGAAGGCCTCCATCTCCCGTTCCCAGTTTCTATAATCGCCAGCCCCTCAAGAACACGGGCGTCAGGCCGGGCCACCTCCCCATTCACCCATCCCCCTGCGACCCCCCGCCACCAGGCACAGCGCTGGGGCCGTGGCAGGGGTTGGATGAAGAGTTGCTCCCTGTGGAGTCTCCCGCGTGGAGCACCCAGACGTGAGGCTGGTGAGGGCATGCAGGTGGGCCTGGTGTGTGCACACGTGGGGGCGGGGCACTGGGGCCACGACGCCTGTGAACAGCAGCCTCCCCTTGAGTGGCCGGGGAGTGTGCAGGGCATGGGCTCCCTGCCCCGGAGCGGCTGCCCCAACTTGGCATCCAGACAGAGCCCCCGACGCAGGCATTTGGGTCAGACCTGGGAGAGAAAGATCGCCCACTTCTGGGCAATTAGACTCCACGCAGGCTGCCGAACAGGTCTCTGCCTGGAGTCGCCCCTCCTGTGATCCTCTCTGAGGACTGGACCGGGGGAGGGGTGCACGCAGGGTCTCTCCCTCCAAGGGCTCAGTTCCAAGATGTTTGGGAAACCAGGCTGCTCTCCGGGAAGTACACTCTCGGTGACACTGGTTCAGGGGGTTCAGAAATGGGGAAGCACCAGAGCTGGAGGGGATGTGCTCACACCCGCGGCTTCCAGCGGGAAGTACCCAAACACCCAGTGACATCGAACCACCGCCTGACTCCAAATCACAGGGTGATGATATGATATTCCACTATTCATAGTTTTTCAGATCTTAACATGTTGTTTTCTGTCCAAAGAGATGCTTAAGCTCCTCACTAAAGCTGCAGTTAAATGACAGATGGGCCAACTGGTCATTAATCCCCAGACATGCGGCAGCCCCTCCCCTACAGCAAATGCCAGCAGGTAAATATAGGCACACTTACTGTTCTATCTCAACTCAGAATTTAGGTGAGCTTCTGAGCGGCCCCCGGGTGTCTCGGACATTGCAGGATCCATTTATGTATTGGTTTCGGGAGGCAGGCTTTCTTTGCTTGGATAGGCCAGTCCACTCTGCTCAAACTTTACCATAACTAAGTATGGTAAAGGGGGAAAGCTCTGCAGAACATTGTTGGTGAAAAGCAAAATGCTTCTGCACACCAGGACTTGGAAATTGGGGAGTACAGACTACACCTGGGGCCTCAGACCCCTGGGCAGAAACAGGACTTTGTTACAAATATACCAAGATTATTCTGACCGGCCTCTGAAACACTGCAACAAGGTACAAACAAAGTATCCCTCCCTTGGAGGCAGGTGAAAACATGCCACCCACCTGTTCTTTTTTTTTTCCCACACACCTATTCTTTTTCTGAACTCATCCAGATGCTGAGGCGAAAACAGCCCACAGCTGGGACCCTCCAATTCCCAACCCTGTGACCCTGTGACCACCTGAGGGGGGCCAGGGTTTCACACTCTGCTCTGACATCTGTCCCTTCGCTTGTTCATTCCCTCAACAGCCAGCTGGCTCTCCGTGTGGACCCTCCATCCCCTGGGCCCGTGAGCACAGTCCCGGGCAGGACAGACCTGACCCCCCCGCCCTGTGCGCCCGCAGTAACGGGGGCTGCCAGTGTGACAGGGACACAGAGGAGGCCCTCCAGGGCGCAGGGGGCTTCCTGCTGGCGGAGGTATTTCACCCCAGACCTGAGGGAGGAGCAGAGGGGCCGGGAGACAGTGACAGCTCTGCAGCAGCGGGAGCCAAGGGTGACAGGCCTGGGGGGCACTGGGAACCCCCCGAAGGACTCCGGGCTCCATCCCAGGGAGCCCCCTCCCGAGGGTTCTAAGCAGCGGGAGGGAGACCCTGGAAGCAGGGGGCGGGGGTGTGGTAGCGACCGGGGGCTCACTCAGGAGCTCAGAGGAAGCCACCTGAGCCCCACCTGGAGGAGACAAGGGGGCGTATGAGCCAGTGAGGACGAGGAGGGAGGCACCAGGGGACCATCAGGCGGGCGGGGTGGGACAGCCCTGTCCCTCCGTGTCGCCAGGGGGGCTGCCGCTCTCCGTTCCCCCCACCACCCTCAGTCTTCTGCCCGTTTCTGCTCCCACTGACAATCTCTGGACCCACCAAGGGGGCGGTTAGAGAAAAGGCAGGCGTCTGGGGAAATGACAGTTTTAGACTGACTTCAAGAACTTTTCACTTTAATATTATTTCAGATGAGTTACTTTACACATTTAAAAAACTCCGATCTTCCCACAAAAAGTGTTGTCCACGTTGGAGGTGTACTCCCCACCGGCTAGACAACCCCTGGAGACCCGAAACTTCCCTGCTTCTATGCATAGTTTTGGAGTCAAAGAAAGGCCCTCCTGTGAGCAATCCTCCAGCAATGCGGACACAGCTCACGGTCGGCTCAGAGATCCACCAGGTCAGAGAAGTAGCCCTCCAGGTCGGGAGCCACGTGAAGGCAGGGGACAAGTGTAGGGGCCGCCCTGCTTCCTTGCTTCCTGCAGCCGCCGTCCCTCAGCCAGGACCAGACCACCCCACAGATAAAACGTGCCAGAAGCAGGCCGCCTGCGCGCTGTACCCCAGGCTGGACCAGGCTGGACGCGACCGATTCTGGCCGCAGACTAACCGCCAAGGGAGTCCCCCAGAAACAACGTGGAAACCCGCAGACACAGAACCCTCCTGCCGGCAGCTCCAGGGGAGCCCACAGTCCGTACCCCACTGACGCCGGCACTGACTCAAGTGACCAAAGAGGTCCCCACACACGAAGCGCATCAAGTGACGAAGTCACATCCAGGGGGAGCCGCTCCGGTACCGCGCGGGGCCTGCACGCGGCGGCAGTGGACGCCAGGACCAGGAGAGAGCGCGGCGCCGACCGACCGGGGTGCGGGTACGAGATCGGGGTGCAGGGGCCAGGGCAAAGGGCTGCGGGGTCCAGGGATCAGGGAAAGGGGGATGGACCCGGGAGCGGGGACCTGGGGAAAGAGGATGCGGAGCCAGGTTCAGGGCACTGGCGGTGGGAACCAGGGTGACGGGAACCGGGGATGGGGTGAGGACGGCGGGGGATGCAGGCTGCGGGTCGCAGGGAAGTGTGGCGATCGCGGGCCCCGGGGCGCCGCGGGGCTGGGCCGCGCCCAAGGTCCCCTTCCCGGCCCCCTCCGGCCGCGCATCCCCGACCCTCGGCGCGGCCCCGGGCCCGAGGCGGGCTGGGCACACGACGGACACCCACCTGGGCCTTCTGCAGGGCGCTGAGACGCAGCTCGTGCACGAAAGGGTTCCGCCCCGGGGGCGCCAGCCGCCGCGCGTCGCCGGCCCCCGCGCTGGAGGCGGGGGCGGCTCGGGGATCGCGTCCCCGCAGCCTCATGGCCGCGCCGCCCGCGGCGAGGGGAGCGGGGCGCCGGGCCGGGCGAGGAGCGGGTCGCGGAGCTGGACGCAGAGCTGGGCGCGGGGCGCCGGGCGCGGGCAGAGGATGCGCGGCGTCTGGAGCGGGCCAGGCGCGCGGCCGCGCAGGCGCGGGAGGGGAGGCTGCATGACGTGGGCGGGGCGGGGCGGGCGGGGGGCGCCGGCGGGGTGGGCGGGGCGGGGCGGGGAGGGGCGTGCTTGTTCGCCCCGCCCCCCGCGGGTCCGGAGAGACCGCCCCAGCGCGCGCAGGCAGCCCAGGGCTCCGCGCGCTGCTGCCGGGTGTGCCGGCCGGAGCCGTTGGGCGCGGGTCCCGAGGGGCGCCGAGGCCCTGGCGGAGAGCCTCTCGCGGTGGCCTGACCACAGGGACTCACGAGCCGGGCCTGGTCCCGGAGAAGGGGCGATCGAGTCCCCAGCGCCGCGCGGCCCGCCACGTTCCCCCCTTACGCCGCTCAGGGCGCCGACCCGGGGCGCGGCCTGTGGAGCGGAAGGAGTGCAGCGACGTGGAGATGGGGCGGGCGCGCGCTACCCCGGGCTGTGGGTGCAGAGCCCCAGAGCAGTCCCCGCGGGAGGCAGCCCCAGCTGCCCAAATCCCGAGGGACGCTACTGAGCAGCGCCTGGCCAGGAGCACGTGTGAGAGGTTCCACTGGGTCCCCGTCCCAGACCCAGCTCCCTTGGCTTTTCTTCCTCCTCACCTGTCCTCCTCAGATGGGCTGCGCTGCGCTGCTCCTTGGTCCTGCCAGCCCTGGCTGTGGGCTGCACCAGGAGCCCCTGAGGGCAGGCCTCATCCCAGACGCACGGGGTCCACTCAGACCACAGGGTCCAGGGACCCAGTGGTTTGAGAAGGGGGTGATGAATCTTTCTCATTCCCTAAGGACTCTAGTTCTTGGAATTACTCTTTTGGGTGAAGGGGGTACACGGGGGATCCCTAATTTGTGGCACAGTACTAACTAGGGCAAATGCAAAATAACTCCCTGTTCCAAGTCTATAAATTTCAAAAAGTCACCGCAAACCTTTCGTGTCAAGAACAGCTACATTTCCGCACGTCTCTCCTTGTGGCCCCGACAGGCAGGTGAAGAAGAGCAGGACCAGGCAGTGGTGGTGGGTGAGGAAGGACGCCCGAAACCTTGGGAAGGAGCCCCAGCTCTTCCCGCATTGCTCTGCGGCTGCCCGGCTGACCTTCTCCAAAGCCCTGGGCTCCTGGGGCACCTGTGTTCTCCTGGGCAGCACGTCAGGGAGTGATCTGCCCTCTGATAACCCAGCCAATACCCTCACGGATCACGTGGTGAAGCCTTGCCATGCTGAGGGCCCTTCTGTGTTTAGATGGAGAGAGAGAGACGTTGGGGGAAGGAGGGCCAAAAGGGAGGCCGGTGGTCCCCCCTGAAGTCTCCGGCATCCTGCATGCATTGTTAATACAGAAGGGAAAGTGCAGGGCTGGGTCCAAACTTCTTCAAAGCCTCAGGCTCGACCTGGGCAAGTGACCACTCCTCAGAACCTCGGTTGTCACATCTGTAAAAGGCAACTCGAGCAGTGCCTGCCTTGTCCACCATGCTGTGACCACACGAAAGCCCCGGGGGTCATGATGGACCTTGTTTGCTGGTGGACACCGGTGGGCTCCATTTCCTTTGCCTCTGAGGCCATTGGCCCTCTGCTGACCTCCTGGACATTCGGTGGGCAGTTGCTCTGACGGCTGGGAGAGCTGGTGGGACGGTGCGGAGGGCTGGGCAGTGTGAGGGGAAGCGGGTGAGGGAGGGATGCTCCACTCGTTGACAACCAGCAGAAGCCTGCTGGGCCCCGAGTGGCCGAGGAGGGCGGAAGGCAGCCAGGAGAGCGGGGCCGGGGAGAGAGGGGTGATTCTCTGGAGTCACCCCCCCCCCCCAGGAGGACCGACCAAGATAGAACTGGGATAGTGGCCAGCGGTGGAGACCAGCCTGCAGTGGGCCGTGGGGAAAGCTGGGTGATGGAGGAGCAGGAGGGAAGCGGAGGCCTGGGGAGGGGAGGGGTTCGGATCCAGGACTGTCTCTTTGGGGAAGGGCTGGGGGCAGGAGGCAAAAAGCCAGCCCTACAGGGGAGGTTGAAACCCCCATTGTGGCCCCACCTCAGTCCTGAAGGATCCCGGATCAGGGGAAGGGACAGGACGGGCTGGGACGGGCTGGGCAACCCTCTCTGCTACAGCTGGAAAGGAGGGCAGCTACCCTCTGGGGATGAGGGACCTCCGTGCGGGGGGAAGTCAGTTTTGGGGACTGAGAACGCTGGGTAGGGGCTGGGGGGAGGGTGCTGCGGGCTCGGAAGAGGGGCTGGGAAGCTTGTTGGCTCGCACTGGTCATTCACACCTAGGCTTCAATTTTCATAGTGTAATGGAATGTTCCAGAAGTCCCAGAGGGCTCTGAAAGCTTGGTTGGGAGAAGCTGGTCTTGGGCAAGCAGTTCCTTTTGCTAGAGGAGAAAGAAAGCTTTCAATCATTTTGGGCCTTAGTTTCTCGGTTTGGGAAAAACCATCAGGTGGGTCCTTTAACCACTAAAGCCCGTCTCCTGGAATCTCCAGGAACCCTCGGACCCTGGACACTGGGACCCAGGAGCTGCTGGCTGTGCTCTGGGGACACAGCTGTGTCCCTGCAGCTCCCCGCTCTTGCTGTGCTCGGTTTGGAGAAGGTGGATGTAGCGAGAACCACTTCCCGCGCTCCAGATGCACGGAGCGCAGGTGGTACCTGCCTCTTCCTGGGTGGTGAGGTAGTTTTGGTTTGTTTAGTTTTTGAATTCTAGAGTTAATTACAGGAGAGGAAGAGACATTCTTTCATTTTCTTCTAATATTTATTTTTAGTTCTGCCTTTCATGGTTGTTTCTAACCCATCTACAGATTTTTCTTCTTACACAGTGACCCGATATTTTCAACACCGTTGATCAATCTGTGTCTCCCACTTATGGTCTCTCTTTGGGCATGAAGAGAAGTGTTTATAAAGCTATTTCTGGGTGCTCTATTTTATTCCATTGGTTTGTGTGCTCCTGTGCTGGTACCACACTGTTCTAACCTCTATACCTTTGGATTAATGTGCCTTAGTCACCAGTAGGATGAATTCCGGTTGGCGCTTCAAGAATTGTCTTAATCAGACTTCCCCGGTAGTGCAGTGGTTAAGAATCCACCTGCCAATGCAGGGGACACGGGTTTGAGCCCTGTTCCGGGAAGATCCCACATGCCGCGGAGCAGCTAAGCCCGTGCGCCACAACTACTAAGCCTGCGCTCTAGAGCCCGCGAGCCACAACTACTGAAGCCTGCGTGCCTAGAGCCCGTGCTCTGCAACAAGAGAAGCCACCGCAATGAGAAGCCCATGCACCACAACAAAGAGTAGCCCCTGCTCTCCACAACTAGAAAAAGCCCACGCGCAACAAGGAAGACCCAATGCAGCCAAAAATAAAATAAATTAAAAAAAAAGAATTGTCTTAATGATTCATAGAACTTAATTTTTCCTTCCAAATTATAGAATCAGTTTGTGCAGTTACTCAAAATTCCCACTGGCAGTTTTGTTTTGAATTGCATGACGTGTATAGATTACTTTGGTAAGAGGAATTTGTTTTAATTTGTGGTAAGACACACAGATCCAGAAAGACAGTCACAGAGGAAGAAGTTTTGCTCACAGTACCCTAGAGACAGGAGTGGTGACAAGCCACTGGAGGCCCCTGGGAAGCACCAGGTTAGTCAGGAGGCAGAGGGCGAGGACAAAGTGTGGGCAGGACCCTTCCCTGTGGTCTCCACCGGTGGGAATGGGCTGGACAGAGCAAACAGGCTTAGAATTGGCTAGTGTGAATAACTTCAGTGGGTTCCAGAGTGTCAGGACTGTTCCTGATTGTGCCAGTGGCCGTGAGTCTGAGAGCCCCATAGGGGAGAGGGTTGGACGTGGGCTCTGGATTGGCCGGTTTGCATTTGAAGGGTGAGCTCCCAGGGAATTAGCCCCACGGGCGGTCCCTCAGAGTCAGCAAGACTCCAAGATGTCAAAGTATCAGAAAACATAAAAAATAAAAAACACGATGAATACAGAAGATACAGATACTTTGCAATTTTAAGCATCATTTTTCACCAATATGATTATCTTTCCATTTATTTTGGTCTTCTTTTAATTTGCTAGCATTTAAATTTTTTCTACATAAAGATTCCACATTTTATTAGATTAATTCCTGGATAAGTTGTGATTTTACAGTTGTAAAATAAACGAATCCTGTTTTTTATTACTTTTTCTAATTGTTCCTGACTCACGTGGAGGAACAGTACTGGCTGTGTTGCTCTTCAAGACTGTGTGAAGTTAGACAGGGGAGGAGAGGCCCTGTAAGAGGTTCCTGTCCCAGGTGGATGGGCCCCCGGGTGGACGCAGCCCCAGGTGGACATGGCTGAATGAGGGACCCCAGCATGTGCAAAGAACAAACCTCCCAGGAAAACCACAGAATCATGAGAAACAATGAATCATGTGCTTTTCAGTCCCTGAGTGTTGGCATGGTTTGTAAGTATCAACAGCATTTTTCAAAACGGATGGTTCAAATTTTGATGAAGACAGATTTACATGTTTCTTTGATGGATCATGCTTTTGATATCCTGCTTTAGAAGTATTTACCTATACCAAGGTCATTAAGATTTTCTTATTTCAGAAGTGTTATAGTTTTAGCTTTAGGGGCTTCCCTGGTGGCTCAGTGGTTAAGAACCCGCCTGCCAATGCAGGGGACACGGGTTCGAGCCCTGTTCCGGGAAGATCCCACATGCCGCGGAGCAACTAAGCCCGTGCGCCACAACTACTGAGCCTATGTGCCACAACTACTGAAGCCCGCACACCTAGAGCCCATGCTCCGCAACAAGAGAAGCCACCGCAATGAGAAGCCCGCGCACTGCAACGAAGAGTAGCCCCCGGTCACCACAACTAGAGAAAGCCCGCGTGCAGCAACGAAGACCCAATGCAGCCAAATAAATAAATTAATTAATTTAAAAAAGTGTTATAGTTTTAGCTTTAACGTTGTAGGTCTAGATTCCATTTCAAATTAATGTTTGTGAAGCCCTGTGGTGAGGGTGGAGACAGAGGTTTATATTGTTTTCTCTCTGGATATCCAGCACCATCATTGACGAGAACATCCTTGCCCCGTTGACTTACCTTGGCAACTTTGTGACATGAGTATGGGGTCCATTTCTGGACCCCGTGTAGTGTTTTATTTATCTGTACATCGACCCCTGTGCTAACATCACACTGCCTTGATTACTGAAGCTTTGTGTTAAACCTTGAAATTAGATAATATAAGTCCTCCAGCTTTGTTCCTCTTCCAGATCCTTTCACTTCCCATAGAAATTTTAGAATCAATTTGTTAATATCTCAAAAATATCTGCTGGGATTTTTAATGAGATTGTGTGGAATCTACTGATTAATTTGGAAAAATCAACATCTTAGTAATGTTATCTATCCCTGAGCATGGTATATATCTCATTGATTTAGGTTTTCTTTAATTTTTCCCAGCAATGTTTCATGATTTTGCTTATCACTTATAGGTCTTACCTATGTTTTTCTAATTCTGCCCCTAATTGTTTTGTGTTTTGATGCTGTTAAGTGGGACTGTTTTTTTTTTTTTTTCTCTCTCTCTTGACTGTGCTGCTCAGCTTGTGGGAGCTTAGTTCCCTGACCAGGGATTGAACCTGGGCCCCGGCAGTGAAAGCACAGAGTCCTAACCACTGGACAGCCAGGGAATTCCCAAATGGGACTGATGGGACTGTTTTTATTTATTTATTTATTTATTTATGGTTGTATTGGGTCTTTGTTGCTGCTTTGTTGGGCTTCTCATTGCGGTGACTTCTCTTGTTGTGGAGCATGGGCTCTAGGCACGCGGGCTTCAGTAATTGCGGCACATGGACTCAGTAGTTGTGGCTCGCGAGCTCTAGAGTGCAGGCTCAGTAGTTGTGGCACACGGGCTTAGTTGCTCCGCGGCATGTGGGATCTTCCCGGACCAGGGCTCGAACCCGTGTCCCCTGAATTGGCAGGCGGATTCTTAACCACTGCGCCACCAGGGAAGCCCCATGGTTGTTTTTTAATCTATCATTTTTTAAGTGAATCCTGCTTTTTAGTGTTATATCTAAAAATATTCTTGCTTAAGCCAAGGTCATAAATACTTTCTCCTGTTTTCTTCAAGAAGTTTTATAATTTCATATTTTACATTTAGGTATATAATCCATTGTGAACAAATTTTTTATTTGATGTGAAATATATATATATAAGGCTTTTTAATATTTTGCCCATGGCATACATGGTTCCAGACCATTTACTGTAAAGACCATCCTTTTACCACGGAATTGCCTTTGTACCTTTGTCAGGAGTTAACTGACCACATATATGTGCTTCTATTTCTGGACTGTCTATTCTGCCCATTGATCTATTTATCCATTTTGATGCCAATTCTACACCATGTTGATTACTAGAGCCTTATAATGTGTCTTGACATCAGTCAGCATTGGTCCTCAAACTTATAGTTTTTCTTTTTGCAAGTTGTTCCAGCTACTCTAGGTCCTTTCCATTTCCATGTGAATCTTAGAATCAGTTTGTGAATTTACACAGGAAATTCCTTCTGCCATTTTCGTTAGGATTATGTTGCTTTTATACATCAGTTTTGGGAGAAATAGCATCTTAACAATATTGAGTCTTTTGATCCATGAACATGGTTTGTCTCTCAATTTATTTAGGTTTGCTTTAATTTCTCTCAGCAACGTTTTGTAGTTTTCAGTGTATAATCTTGTACATCTCTTGTCAGATTTATCAGTAAGTATTTAAATTTTTGGTGCTACTGTACACAATACTTTAAAAAATGCCCCTTTTTATTTTTTTCTTTAATTGAAGTATAATTGATTTACAATATTGTGTTAGTTTCAGGTGTACAGCAAAGTGATTCACTTATGTGTGTATATATAATATATATTTTCAGATTCTTTTTCATTATATCAATAGATTATTACAAGATATTGAATATAGTTCCCTGTGCTATATAGTAAATCCTTGTTAAAAAATGTCCATTTTTGATTGTTCACTGCTAGTATATAGGAATACAATTTATTTCTAATACAGATTTCATGTTGTGAACTAGATTCACTTGCAAGTTCTAGTATCTGTATTTTCTCGATAGAAAGTCACGTTCTCTGCAAATAAAGACAGTTTTACTCCTTCCCTTTCTAATTTGGATGTCTTTTCTTTCTTTCTTACTGGTTGCAGTCTTGAGTATACTTTTGAATAGAAGTGGTGACCGTGGACACCCCTGTCTTTTCCCACTTAGGCATGATATATTATCCTTTGTTTACGTTGTTGGATTCTATTTGCAAACATTTTAAAAGAAAATTTGCCTCTGTATTCATGCAGGATGTTGCTTCCTTTCCTATAACATCCGTGTCTGGATTTGGAATCAGAGTGATGTTAGCCTTTAGAAGCAGTTGTTCAGTTCTCTTGAAATTTCTGGAGGAGTGTGTGTGGAGCTGGCACTATCTCTTCTTTAAATATTTGGTAGAATTTCCCATGAAGCCATCTGGGTGTGCAGTTTTCTTTCTGGGTGTGTTTTTAACTGAAATTCAGTTTCTTTAATAGCTATAGGGCAGTGTCTGTGGGTCTCCAATCTCCCTCTTCTTTCTCTTAGGAGGACACCAGTCATTGGGTGGAAGGCCTGCTCTAAATCCAGGAGGGTCTCATCTGGAGGTCTTACTTTAATCACATCTGCAAAGACACTGTTTCCAAATAAGGTCACGCTCTTTCCACAGGTACCAGAGGTCGGGACTTAAACACATCTTTTTTGGGGGGCATGATCCAGCCCACTATGGCCAGCTAATCTTGGCAAAATCCGTGAATAGATGTTAAAGATAAAATACAGCCTCTGTCCCCTCCATCACCCCATAGAGGTCAGGGCTCAGGGCTCCCTTTCCCGTGGGCTGGGGGTTATCACCTCGGTGGAAGCAGCTCAGCCAAAACGCCCATGTCCAGAAGCAACCTGGCGGCATCTGCAAAGGATGGCTCAGGAAATCACAAGCTGCACCGGCCCTGGAGCAAGTTCTTCTGTGGGCCTGGTGGCCCCACTTGCACTGGGGCCTCGTCTCACTGCACGCCTGCCACTCTCCTTGTTACATTTCCTTGCTGATCCCTTTGGGAAAGTTTTCCATACACATTTGGCCATAAAATACCCAAGCACCCAGTTCACTGAGGATTCTCTTGCTCCGGGCACCCGCTGCCCGTCCAGTCCTAGGAGGGTTTGGGGTCGGGAGGGGTCCTGGCTGCAGTGCCCCCATGAGCCATGGGGACGGGGCTGCAGGGCCTGTGTCCTTCCCCCGGGTCCCTCCCCAGTGCAGGGGACAGGTGTTGACGTGGGCAGAAGGGGACTGTGTGTGTGAACGCGTTTCTAAGGCTGTGAAGTATCCCCCGTTGTGCTTTCTTATTCAACCCAACACTGATGCAATTTGGAGGAAAAAAAAAGAAAGAAAATAATACCTATTTGGGGACTTCAACCTATCAAAATATAATGTGGATGAACGTCAGCCCGTTGAGCATTATTACGCAGGGTTTGTCTAGTACACAATGAAGAGCGTCGTTTTCTCTGTACTCAATTTAGATTCAAGGTGCACAATCCAGCACAGAAGCACAAAGAAAATATTGCTTTTGCATGCTCAGGAATTTACGTTACATGGTCCCTTAAAGAAAAGCTGGCTGTGTCGGTGTCTCCTAGGTTCTGGGTGGAGCTCACTCCCGCGTGTCCGCAAGCATGGGCTAACCCACCAGCACACACAGGTGAGGGCTGGCCTCTCGTTGGAGGATTTCAGAGCCCTTCCTCCTCCTCAGACCTGGCAGAGGCGAGGACGCGCCCGCGGAAGTCTCGTTGCCGGCGTCCAGCTCCACCCAGGGCCGTGGCTGGAGCCGGGCTGCCCGGGAGCTGGTGGCCTGAGCAGTGTCGCTGTCTCACCTGTGTTAATTTGGTGCCCTCAGCACGGGCTGCTCTCTGGCACCGGGGAGGGCCCAGAACCCTCTGGAGGTGGCAGGACAGCAGAGGGGCCCCAGGTGCCCGTCCTCTCCAAGGGCTGGAGTGGCCACACCCCCGGCCGCCCTGAGCCCGCTGCCACCCCGGGCTCCTCACCTTCCCACGGCCGGTCCTGGGGCCCACGCTGCTGGGTCCCGGTCCGTCGGCATCTGGACACTCCAGGGCACCTCACCGCTGACCACTCCCCTCCTCAACCTTACTGTTCGGGCCCCCAGACGCCCCTGGAGTCTCTGTCCGCTCTCCCTTGGCTGGCGGCTCCCCTGACCTCATCCGCCCCCGTCAGCACCTTCCCCAGCCTCCCCCTTTTCTCCCGACCTCTCTTTCCCTCCCTCCCCTCCTCCTTCCCCTCACACTTGGGCCAAGTAGAGCCATTTTATAGATAGAAAAATGGAGGTGCAGAGACTGAGGTCAAGATCCAAGCCAGGACCAGCGAAGGCCGCAGCCGTGTTTCCAGGCGTCGTTCTTTCAGCTCACGTGTCAGGATGGACTTGCCCTGTGGTCATCCATCTCTGCAGGTGGCCTTCCAGAGAGAGGTCCTATTTTTATAACACTTAGATTCCAGACAAAACCATTTTCCTCAAAGATACAGACATTGGACATCAAGTAAGGATCTAGATACCTGACATTTTTCTATATTTTATGTGTAATTTTTGACTGTCATTTAATATTCAGGTAAGCACTTACAACCCACGTGGGGTAACGCTGGTGATCTGAAGCCACTTACACAGAGATGCGGGTGTAAGGGGACCCCGGGGTTTAAAGTCTCGTCATCCCACGGCCCCTCCCTTAGCAGGGTCCCCTTAGCAGTGTTCCATTTTCTGTGGCATTAAGAAAACGATCCTCGGAGTGGAACATGAGCTGAAATGATGCTCCTCCATGGGCCTCTGTGCAAACTAAACAGACTTTGGAACTCAGAGGCACAGCTTCTTCACACGTTGGGTTTGCAGAACAAATGTTTGCATGTAATTTTGCTTCCCAAAATGTCAAAAGAAAGCACAAATATGAAAATATATTCTCAAAGGAGTGATCTTTTATGAAAAAAGTTGCTTACAGTAATTGTTTCCAGTTGGCATTGAGAATACTGTGTCGAATTATTTTTACAAAGTTGCAAACAGCGACCTCACTTTTCGGAAGAAGGGCATATTCCTGAAAGAGGAGGTTCACTGTGAGGAGGGGGTAGAGGCCAGACCACCCCCATCCTCACCTCCTTCGTGATGGAATACGCACATTTCACAGGGAAGCACGGCCACCCAGGATAAAGACTGCATTTCCTAACCTACCTGCCAGTTAGTTGTGGTCATAGGACTACGTTCCAGCAGCAGATGGGACAAAAGCACAAGATTTGTGGAACTTCTGGGAAGTGCCCTTAAGCAGAGGGTGCCTTTCTGCTGTCTGGAAGGGGAATGTAATTGCTGGAGCTACAGCATCCATCTTGAGCCATGAAACAACTTTGGGAGTGGAAGGCATCGTAGCAGACCAATCGGAGAGAAGGAACCCAAGTCCCAGACCATGTGGAGGACGCTCCCAACCCTGGGTGGCTACCGCTGGCCTTCATGGTTGTGAGAAGTAAGCTTCTATCTTTAAGTTGTTATTGTTTTGGATTTTTCTGTTACTTGCAAGTAAACTTAATCCTAATGAATATATAGGCCACTAGGGATGCTTGGACTGAAAAAAGCCCAAGCAAAAACAAAACAAACAAGACAAAACAAACAAACAAAAACCCCCACAAAACCTAAGCAAAGCCCAAGGAGATATGTTTTTGATCTTTTTGTATCGACAAAATAGACTTAGGTATGGATCTTTGTGCACTGAAATAGATTTAGGAAGCCCCTTTAAGCCCCTCTGAACACGCCTATCTCCCGCTTCCTCTTCAACCCCTTGTTGTTTCTCATCCCAATTTCTACAGGACCTTTTGGCCTGGCCCCCCTCCACCCGTTCCCACACCACTTCACTCCCCAAAGCCCACCCTGCGCTCCCGTCAGGAGGGCCTCCTGCCCTTGGTGGTCTGACATCTCCCGAACCTTTTTATTCACCTCAAAGCTCTAGAACGTCATAGGGATTCAGGAGATGTTTCTCAAAGGTGCCACCTTCGCTCTAAGCTCCTGAGACATTTTGGTTGTATAACATTATTGTTTGAAAAAGAGAGAGAGAGAGAATAGACTCATTTGGAGAAGCAAAAAGTTTCTTCTAGATGGGTGTAGTGGCTTAAATCTTCATATTCATGATTGACTAACCCTTAGTACATCCTAAGCTCTGGCCGGGAGGTTGGGGCAAGGATGTGGGTTTGCCCCGAGCTGGGGGATAACACCTGCAAAGGTGGGCCCAGCAGGTGCCTGGGGGAAAAGAGGGGCTGGAAAGGCCCAGAAGCTTGAGGAAGGGAGCAGTAACTCCTACTGGAAGGTCATGGAGGTCTCCAAGGAGGAGAGGGCATTTGGGAAAGTCTGGAAAGAGGTCCAGGAGGAAAGTAGTGAGTGAGGAGGTGAGAACCTCAGCCACTCCGGGCCCCGTGGTGTCTGCAGCATGTGGTGCCAGGTGGGCGGGGAGGGTGGCTTGCCCCCTCCCTCCCTGAGGTCCTCTCTTGGGGACACGAGGGCTGGGCACCGGGTCTCCAGCAAGACCTTTTACACAGGGGGGTGGTGCCCCATCCCTCACTCATGCCTGGAAGTGAGCAGGCATGGCAGGTGTGGATGGGTTGGGCCGTGGAGCCATGGGCACCCCGGGGTGTGCTGCTCACAGCCTGTACCTGCAAGCACACCTGCACCTGTTCACACACACCTGCACACATCCCTGCCTGCACACCTGTCCTCCTCCTGTCCCCCCCGTGCACTGGCGACCTGGCTGCGGCAGCCCCGGGGTTCACTTTGTACAAGTGGTTCTTGCTTCAGCAAACGGGGCGTCCTCCCAAGCAGGGGCACTTGGTTTCCGAGAACAGAGGCTGCAGAGAATCACGTGATCTGGCTCCTCGACCTCGCGGTGTCGGTCATGACAGGAGCCCTGTGCCTATTTCCAGCACTTAAATTGATAAGGCCGGGAACTTGTATTGGAGCATAGGGCTTTTACAAGCCACTTGATTTTAGAGACTCAATAAGGAGGGTGTATCTCTTAAGACAAGGGGTGGAAAGTAGCTCCTGGGTTTGAGGAAGGGCTTCTGAGTCAGGACTTTGCACTCAGAACTGGGCGTGCAGCCCTCGGTTCCCGGAAAGCGTGTTTAGTCTGAGTTGAACAGCATATATTTCACTTCATCGTGTGTTTTTAGAATGACCCCCATTTTTCTGGCCTCGCCACGTGGCATGTGGGATCTTAGTTCACCGACCAGGGATGGAACCTGTGCCCCCAGCAGTGGAAGCACAGTGTCCTAACCACTGGACCACCAGGGAAGTCCCAAACGACCCCCAGTTAGAACAGGCATTGAAAACCGAAAATGAACCCAATTCTTCTGCAGTTGTATTCTTCAAGCTGTGAAGGAAATACTTTCATACTGTTCAGCTGTGCCAATCCCCGTGATAGGGCAAACTTGTCTGATATGAGCAGGGTTGTTTTCTGACCATGGTCTCAGCAATTCTCCTTTCCTCCGGGCTCAGAATTAAAGGGTTATCCTGGAAACCCCCTTGTAACCAATGGTGATCTCACCGTTGGGACAAGTTGACCCAAGTCCCGAGTCTTTTTTAGTCACATTCTGTGACACAGCAAGACAGCAGAGTGGGGTCGGGAGCGTGGGTTCTGCTGTGACCTTGGGAGGGACCGCCTCTGTCTGCCTCACTTTCCTTCCTCATCTGCAAAATAAGGATGGGGCTGAACCTGTCTGCAGGGTTTTTGTGAAGCCCCGAGTGAGCGCAGGTGAGGTGGCTGGAGGGGCCTGGAAGGGCGCGGAAGGGCGCGGAAGGGCGTGGAAGGGCGCGGAAGGGCGCCTGGCATGGCCTGTGCTCTGAAGCCCCCATGGTGCTCATCAGCGCTCGTTCGCCAGAGTCCGTGCTCTTTGCACAGAGAAGTGGGAATTTGGGGTGGACAGGAGCACATCCCTGGGTTCTCGGTAGAGTTTGTTTTGACGTGGCCGGGAAAACACAACGCGTCAACTGCTTCATGAAGGTTAGGGAATCAGTCCCAGTTCTCTGAGAGTTGGGTCCTGGACGGCAAACGGGGTTTTGTGGAAAGTTGGATGTGATTTTTGCTACTGACTGGATTACTGGGGGAAAGCACTGCCAACTTCGTGTGTTTAGTAGAGAGTCCCGATTCTTACAGGAGAGGTGGCGTGTTTCGACGTGGGCATCTCCCCACCTTCTCTTTGAACAAAGGGCCTCCTCCACATTCACATGCGGCTACATGGGTCCTACTCTGACCATGTGCCCTGTGTTCTTCATTTTCACAGTTTGGGTTTGTTCCTGTGTAACACACACGCATTTCTCTGGACACACATCCCCAGCACGTGTGCACAGTGACATGACTTAGACATATGAACATGCTTGCTGACCAAGGGCACCGGAACAGAGGCTGCCCCCCAGGGGCTGCCCGAGAGGTGGGGTTCGGGGTGGCCTTTGCCATGAGGGGAACCTTGGACAAGTTAAGGGGGTCAGTGAGACAGCGTGTCTCAAGGGTCACTGCAAACAGCGTCTTCATGTCCAACCTTAGCAAAAGCTGGGCTCGCAGGGAGTTCTTAATGAATGGTCACTGTCAGTATCGGCATGAAAAGCGTGAGCCGCTCCCTCCCCTAAACGTGAAGTTCTGCTCTTCCTCGCTCACCGTGCCAACCGTGTGGACTTGCTTCTTCTTCCGTGAGGTGGGACATCGTGGCCTGCGTTTGGTTCACGTGCTGCTCAGTGTTCGTGACTGTGGGTCTGCGTCCACACCACAGCCTCTCAGGAACAAATTGCGCCGATGCTCTGTTGTCTTCTTATAATATTATTCATATTATTATTATTATTTTAAATTGCATGTTGTTTCCTGTCTCTAAATGTGATGTGGACTTTTATTTTTATTTATTTACTTATTTTTTTTAAAGGTCCTTTTTTTAAAAATTTTTATTTATTTATTCATTTATTTATTTATGGCTGTGTTGGGTCTTCGTTTCTGTGCGAGGGCTTTCTCCAGTTGCGGCAAGTGGGGGCCACTCTTCATCGTGGTGCGCGGGCCTCTCACTATCGCGGCCTCTCTTGTTGCGGAGCACAGGCTCCAGATGCGCAGGCTCAGTAGTTGGGGCTCACGGGCCCAGTTGCTCCGCGGCATGTGGAATCTTCCCAGACCAGGGCTCGAACCCGTGTCCCCTGCATTGGCAGGCAGATTCTCAACCACTGCGCCATCAGGGAAGCCCCGTGGACTTTTATTTTAAACTGTTAACTCATACGTTTGACTCTCACAGGCATGCTGTGCTTTTGTGAGACGTTGAAGTCGACAGGGGCTGAAGGCGGCCACTTCTAAGCCTGGATTCTAATTCCACCCCTTTCTCACTGGAGTCCATGGGACTGGCTGTGTCCAGATCTTGTTTCCTCTTTGATGGTTGTCAGGAGGGTTAGGGAGGTAATCACTAAGTAAATGGTCCAGCCTCGTGCCTGTCCTGTCCCCGGGGGAGTGAGCTGGGGGAGGGGCTGGGGGGGACAGTGGGTGGGGTCCGGAGCCCCCAATACGACCAGAGGGACCCACCTCCCGCATATGAAACCAACCGAGACAAACGGACATTAAATCACACGTGGGTGGGCAGTAAGGTCTTCTGTCTTCCCTTCTAAAAAGAAATCCGGGGAAAGGCTGCGTACAGCAGCACAGTATATTTGAGGTGAACTCATGCAGTGTTCACAATGTGGCTTATTGTTCTAAACCGTCATTATGATTCATGAAGTGACTTCAACCAAATGGTTTAGGGCCACTTCCTCGTTCCTGGCATCCAGCGCCTCTTCGGGGGTGGGGGAGGGCATCGCGGGTGCACAGCACAACATATGTCCCATGTGGCTAAGCAACCACGAAGAATTCCTGTAGGATCCCAACAGGTGTGATGGTGACAAGACCCACTCTATGAAGCGAACACGGGTGAAAACACAGGAACCCTGTGCAGCCCGTGTGTCTGCTCCCCCAGGTATTTCTGCAGCCACGGTCGTACTTCACAGGCGCGAAGTGTGAAAATGCAGTTCCTTGCAGCTCCCACACTGGGCAATGGGATGGGTCTCCCCACACCCAAAAAGCGTGCCCAGGGACTTCCCTGGTGGTCCAGTGGTTAAGACTGCAGGCTTCCACTGCAGGGGGAGCGGGTTCGATCCCTGGTTGGGGAACTAGATCCCGCATGCCGTGTGGCCAAAAAAAAAAAAAAAAAAAAAAATTCCTTGAACTGAATAAAAGTGAAAATACAACATATCAACTTAAAAAACCAAAACAAAACAAGCAAACCAAAAGAAGGCCCAGTGAATTTGAATTCCAATGATGCGAAGCAGGTATTTGCTGGGCCTGCTGTCTAAAGCAATTAAGTCTTCAGGGTTAGGGCTTGGAGAGAAGAGGACAGACCCGCCCCGAGGGCTTTGGAGGTGGAGTCCCTTGTCAGGTGACGCCTGTGACGGGATCCTTGGGGACACAGGTACGTTACACAGCCACTCCTCTAGTTTATCCAAAGTCCAAATGTAAAGACACACTGTGAGAATGTGAACTAGTCAAACATTTTTCAAAAGGTCCTTCCAGAAATGATTTCTTTCCTTGGAATCGTATTCTACCTTGAGATATAAAGCTGTCAGTAAAATCTGCAGGCAGAACAGACTTGCAGATTTACCCTTGTAACATCCCTGCCATTTCCCTCTTCTTTTTCTGTCAATCCCTCAAGCTGTATGTAAGAAGTTTCTTAGGCTCCAACTTAAATCTTTCTATCTTAATCCTTAAAAAAAAATTTTTTTTAGCCCAGTAATAAAGAAAGTTTCTAGTAATAGGAGGGAGATTCAGTAGAAAATAAAATCTGTGGACATGTTACCATTTGGTGTTGCAAGCTCTTCTTTGGTTGACTGTGGACCACCCCACGGCCTCTTTGGGACCCACACGTTTACGTTCAAATCTCAGTTGTCTGAGTAACCAACCGTGGTACTTGTCACTGCTGGGGACACTAAGGTTTACTTTGGCAGCGGTTCCTTTCAGATGCTCAAAGCCAATTTGCTTCCTCTCCACCAAGCGTGGAAGGGATGCCCAGATGTCTGGCGCAGCTCCAGGACACAGAGGGAACGAGGCAGAGTGGACGGCGGTGTCCACGGAGGAGACGCAGCCCCGGAGAGAAAGGAGGAGGGGGAGGCTGAGGGGCAGTGGGGTCACCCCCCAGCACTGGACCAGGAGGGCACTCCCCTGGGGGCTGGGTTGGAGGGGATCGAGGTGAGAGGAAGGAAGTGACAGCACTCGTGGGGGCCCCGAGGTCCCCCATGAGCAGAGGGGAGTGAGCCACAGAGCACGGTGAGGGGACAGCAAGGGGGCCCAGGTGACAACTATGGCAATTGCAGCGCCGGAGCCCGGTGCCTCTGCTCTAACCGTCCACGCAGTGAGAAAGTGCCAAAGTCGGAGAAGCAAACCCTCTTCCTTCCTCTTTCTGCCAGGAAGCCGCGGGGCCAGGCCCGAGGAGACTGACCCCTGCCAGGTGTCCGCCCCACTGCCACAGCACCCCCGGGAGGTGCTTCTACCCACTGGCCATAGCGTGGTGTCCGTCCTCACCCACAACCCCCTGGCCCAGTCACCCTCAGCATCAGGGCCCCTCTTTCCTGACCCTTCCAGAACGTTCTCTGGGATGTGCCCCCGCCCCTGGGTGAGGTCCTGGCTTCCACGTGACCTCCCCACCCCCCAGGGCCCATGGCCCATGTGGACCTCTGTGAGCCTCAAGGAGAACGAGCCAAGCAGGGCACGCCTGCTGCCCCTGGGGCACCCAGGACCTGGCCGAGCCCCGGGGGCTGAGGCAGGGTAAGAAGCTTGCACAGCTGAGGTCCAAGTGTTGCAGGTAAGAGAGTGAGGCGTAAGAGGATGGTCACCTCCCGGGTCACATCTGAGTCCCTGGGACGGCCGCCGAGTGTAGACTCT
Organism: Balaenoptera acutorostrata; assembly: GCF_949987535.1. Lineage (NCBI taxonomy): Eukaryota > Metazoa > Chordata > Mammalia > Artiodactyla > Balaenopteridae > Balaenoptera > Balaenoptera acutorostrata. Next base: position 4,052,961 of record NC_080065.1, read on the forward strand.
TGGCTTTGCACAGGAAGGAATTCAAGAGCGAGCCGTAGTAAAGAGAAAGAAGGTTTATTCAGGGAGAAACACACTCTGAAGGTGAGAGAGGCAAGGAACCAGAAGAGCCAGGGTACGGGGTTGTCAGCTTTTATAGGGCCGGGTAATTTCATAGGCTCGTGGGTAGGAGGATTGGAGGGGTGGGAGGTTTCTGGGAATTGGGCCTCGCCCGCCTTTGGCCTTTCATGCTCACCCTCAGAGCTCTCCTGGCACCTGTAGGTGAGTCAGGTAGCTGATGTGTTACAATGAGCGTGTACTGAGGCTCGAGGTCTGGGGGAGGTCTGCTTGTCAGCCATCTTGGACCTAGTTGTTCCAACCAGCTTCTGTCGTGTCCTCCCTTGGGCTATGTCGTGCTTTTAAAGGCTGTGCCCCACCCCCTTCCTGCCTCAAAAGGGCAGCCCTTCCGCAGGACAAAGCGGAAGGAGACTTCCCTAAACTGTCAGTAAGTGTGGCCTGGCTGGCTGGGCTCTGGACTCCCTGTGTCCAAGGTGTGGACCAGCTGGGGAGCGGAGAGGGTGCGGCCCCAGGGTGGGCACTCCTCCACATCTGACCTTGTCCTGCAGCTTTAAAATGTTTGTGATATGTGCCCATTTCTGTTCTCATTCTAAACAGGTGTCCGGTGTCATCCTAATCTATTATTGTAATTTTACACTTTTTTCCTTAAAGAAAGCACCTGCAGTTGTGTAAGCTCCAGACCCCGTGAGGCACGGAACGGTCACTTTCTTCCCCAGTCCTGAGTGCCGTCATGTGAGGGGCACCCCAGTGGCCTGCCTCGGCCACCGCTCTGGGGATGGCTCCCCAGTGGCTCTGTTACCGATGGAACTCGCCGCTCAGGAGAAGGCGTGTTAAGATCGGCGACGCCTTGGGCGGCTGGAGTGACACCGTCAGGACCAGCCTGGCTGCGGACTAGGGGGTGACCCGGCCGGGGCCTCCTGTCCGCACCCTGAGCTGGTCCTGAGCCATCCCCCGACCCTGTGCCTCTGTCCAGGGCGCGTCCCGAGCCGGCGGCCTCCCTGCAGGCCGACCCTCCCGCTACCCACCGGACACGTGGCCGAGGCCTGTGCCGAGGAGACGTGCTGTCGGCAAACCCGGGGGAGCCGCGGCCGCGCTGTGGCCCTGCTGGCTGCACGTGAAGAAGGTGCCGGGGGCATCCCGGGTCCCCCCGCCCCGCGGCCCGCACCCCCTGGGACCCCAGGGCTGGGCTGTTCTCGGAGCCACCCCTCCTGCCGCCCGACCCCGGGCCAGGACGCCGACCACACCCTGAAAGCTGCTCTCCGCACAGGACAGAGCAGCTGTCTGCCTCCCTCCAGGACGAGCCCTTTAAAGCTGGGGCGGTGGCCGTCACCGCCCTCCCGGGGCCCCTCTCTCTCACCAGCTCCTCTGGTTCCATCTCTGCCCCAGAAGATCTGAAACCTGCACGGAAGGAGCGTCACCTCCTGCCCACAGGCACCCTCGTCAACGGTGCCCGGGAGCTGGTTTCTGCCACCAGGTGCTCTCAGCAGCTTTTCTTTGGGGGAAGCTCCTTGAGATGCGGCCGCGTCCGGTGCGCATGCGGGCCGCCCCGCGTGGCTGGGGTGATGGCCCCACGCGTCACCTCACAGGTCAGAGGGGACGAATCTCGGCCCTCAGGAAAGCCGGAGGGCCGTCCTGGCCCTCCTGCTCCGGCTCCTTGTCACTGACGCGTGTCCCCGAGGGTCAGCCCCCCGAGGACAGGGAGGCTTGTTAATTTCTTCACTGACTGTTCCAGCGTCTTGCCGGCCCTTATGAGAGGCTCGATAAGGTCTGTTGAATAGATGGTTTAGAAGACAAATGAGTCCGGGGTGAAGAAAGAGCCTGTGATGGTAGCATAGCATTGAGAATGCACTAAATGCCACTGAACCATACACTTGAAAATGGTTAAAATGGTGAATTTTATTTTATGTTTATTTTACCACATTTAAAAAAAAAACCTCACAAATGAATGAGTGGCTAATTGTGCAAAGTGTAACCTTAAAGTTAAAAAAATTGGAGATTATCTTTGTGACTTTTGGATAGGGAAGGATTTCCTAATGAGTCCACAAAAAGCACAAGCCAGAGAGACACCAACACGTTTCGATAACATTGTGAAAGTCTCACTGTAAACCAGCTGAAAATAAAAGCCACAACTCAGCCAAAAAATAGTTACGATGAGCATCATGGGAAAAGGACCAGCATCGTCTGATAATGTAAAGAAATTCTACATGCCTCTAAGAAAGCAAAATGACCCCAAATGGGGAAAGCTTACGCACAGGCAACGCCCAAGAGAGGAAGCCCGCAGGGCAGGAAGAGACGAGAAGGTGCCTGAGCTTGCAGACACAGCGGAGACGCACCCAAGGAGATGCACCATGAGAGGGGCTGGCGAGGCGGTGCTGGGGACCGGCCAGGACCCGGGGCGCGAGGTGAGCGCGGCCGCCCGGGAACCAGTGCGCAAACGCCCAGTGAGTGAAGGTGCACACGCCCTGTGACCCAGGAACGACAGCCCTAGGGATACACCCCAGAGAAGCCCCACAGCTGAGAAGACTCTTTATTGTGGAATTGTGAGAACTGGAGTGTCCATCCAGGGGGCAGGTGGTAAGAGAAGTCAGCAGAGTCATGTGTGGAGCCCTGAGCAGTCGGCTAGTAACCGAGAAGGAGATGCAGCCCCGGGTGCTGGTGGTGGGTAATAAGGCAGAGCCGGAGAACCACGGTGAACGGGGATTGTTTTTCCTTTTTAGAAGCACGGAAACAATCACAACCTAAGACCAAAGAAGAGAGGTACAGAGTTCCAGGGGGTGTCCTAAGGCAGCACTTCGGGTGGGGACTCGGTCTCCTTCTAAGACATGAGCAGATTTTGACAAGTAGATGCGGAAGGTGATGAGACATCTCCTGAAAGTTGAAGCAACGGTAAATGACCCCCACAGTAAATGGACAAAGGCAGATGGTGAGGGGAGCAGCGTGAGGCTGGGGTCCGTCAGAGTCTCACTGTGGCAACTGCCGTCCTGCACAGGAAAGCAGACGGGGCTGGACCCAGGAGGGGGTGTGACACTGAGACACCCACGGGCGTTTATGTAACTAGGAATGTACATTTTAGGTCTTGAGCTTTCTTCTTTTGATCATGAAACTATGGCTTTTTATATTCAATACTTTTAATTTTAATCTCCACGCTTGAATTTTATTTTACGTTGGAGGGTAAGATCCTGACAGTAGGTTGTTTGACGGCTCACAGCATTTACATGACTCGTTTTAGATGCAGCTCCGCCCACAAGCTCTTTCACTTTAAGAATAAAATTGAAGAGAACTCACATCTCATCTGTCCTGCCGCGCTTCTGGTGGCGTCAGCATCTCTGTGGTCCACGCTCTTTCACAGGGTTTATAATGTCAGCAAAAGGATTATTTCAGGCTGACACTTGGCACAGATGGTTCTCAGCCAAATGTGATTTTGAAGGGGAGGATTTGATCTCAATTATTCCATTCAGCTTTGTTGAAGGAGAGTAAGAAAAAAGAATTTACTCAGCTTCTGGTTCTGTAGTATTTTTATTTTCGATGGAACTGCAGTGACCCTGGCAGGCGGTGAGCGTTCAGCGAGGACCGACATTTTGGCGACTTCGGAAAAAGAAACCTCGTTCACACAATCCAGGGCTTTGGGAACGGCCGCCCCGCTTTCCCGCCGTGGCTCTGCTGTGCTGTTGACCCAACACAGATCCCTCTGTCCCCCGCTGGACGGCGGCCAGGCGGCCGAGGTCTGTGGAGCAGGACCACTCGGTGCGTGAGGCCAGCTCAGCCCTGGAAGCCGCAGGGCGACAACAAGCCTCTGTTCCCTCGCGACAGGCTTTGCACAGAGAGGGTCCCGGCCTCGGCTCGGCCACGGGGACGGACTTGCAGAGGGACTTGGAGGGAAAGCCCGTGGAGGGGGGACAGAGGGTACCCGATTCTGGTTCAGTGGGGGAACCGGAGGAAGGGGACTCCGTCCCGTGAATTTCTTCAGCACCTCCGAGTTCACGGGACCCTCACCACCACCTTTCCTTTCCTTCCTGAGGCGCTCGGTCCTGTGTTTGGTTTTCGGGGAGCGGGCATTGGCTCACGTCAGCCCCACAAACTCAGGATCAGGAACTTGGTTTGGGGCAGACCTCCATTCCTGCAAATTTTGTGGAATTGTTGTATTCAGTTCTCAATCCTTTTTTTTTTTTTTTTGGCTTTGAAACCTGAGCTGTTTGGACGTTGCCTGGAAGGCAGTTGGGGAGGATTCCCTGACCCCAAGGGGAAAGCAGGTCTAGGGATGTCTGGACCTCAGCCAGCACAGCCAAAGGGGCCGCTCTGGCCACCTGCTTCTCGGCCCACCCAGAAGGGAGGGGCCTGCCCACACCCTACCCTGCACAGCTGAGACTGGCAGCAGGTGATTAGCCACAGGCACATGACTGACGGCCCGGGGGGCCCATGGGGGCGGGGGGCGGCAGAGGAAGCTGTGTAGTTCCCAGGGGCCGAGGTGGGCTTGTTGGATAATTCACAGCCTGGCAGGCACCAGAGGCGGACGCATGGGGCTGGGAGTTGGGTGGGCTGCAGCTGGTTCTCGGATGGGGGTCTGGCTCTTTCCGGCCTTGGAACCTTAGAACGAACGTGGTGGGGCGGGGGGCGTGCCCGCCACCCTGTGATCTTTCTGGGCTGTCTTGTCCTCCAGTCGACACAGCACGGTTCCCAGGAGGGGATGGTGCTGCATCTCGGGGGCGGAGCCTGCTGGGCCCCATTTTCAGAAATCAGCGGGGCAGAAAGAGAAGAGGGCACATTTCCTGCTTCCCCTCTGGGCACAGTCCTCAGAGTGACGCCGGCCCAGGCCCTGTGGGGCGGGACTTGCAGCTGGCGGTCCGCCAGGGGGCAGGCGGGGCTGAGGGCTCGTCCCTCCAGGCAGACCCGCTGCAGACCAGGCGGGCTCCCCGCAAGGGGTCTCCCACCCGCCTAACCCCGTTCCTCCCCTGTCTCCAACCAAAGCTTCAGGGAAGTCACTTTTACGCTGTCCTGCCCCTCTGAGGCCTAGGTAGGCACAGGACCGCTCTGCGTGGTTTTCAGGTGTTTTCACCTGAGCACACCTGTCCGCTGGTGTGTCCTGGAGGTGGGTGGGTGTGTTTTGACATTAGCCAGGTGGGGTTGGGAGGAGAACGGGAGACTGTGGAGGCGGGTGGCTGATGCAGGGCCCACGTGCCAAACGGAGGTTCTGCAGAGCCAGTCCTGGAATGCGGGCGTGGGGCGGGTGGGGTCACCGCGGGTCCCTGGTCAGGGCTGGGGACTCCGCCCTCGGTGTCCTCGTCTGCAGAGTGATGGGATTGGTCCCCCAACCCTGACGCCTTTGCAAATCCTAACTGTTTTTCAAGGCTAAACACCTTCATCCAAGGCTCACCCTGAAGGCGACACCCTGGGTCCTGGTGAGAACACCCCGTGGAGCTCAGGCCCCCATGGCCGCCGATTAACCGGACGGCTGCTCCTTTCTGACTATGCTGCACGGCGCCCACAGTGGGTTTTCTGCAGGACGGTCCAGTGTGCGAGGCTTCCAGTTATAGAACCGGGTAATCTGGAAGCTGTCTTTTCTGTCACAACAAGGGTTATACAACCTCGCAGAGACGATTCCTCAGTTTTAGAGTTCCTTTTTTTAACTGAGTGCTGCTTTTCTGTGTCTAACCACGTCTGGACTGCCAGGCCCTCAGCACTGCACATGGGAAGCATGCCTTTTGAATGGTCTCTGACCGCTTTGATTACACACAGAGGGACAGGAGGGGCGGCCTCTCGGGACCCAGCAGCATTGCTCCTTAGCTCACCAGGGAACGGGCTGGAGTGGACGGGCCGTCTGCAGCTGGGCTGGGCGGGAGGGCCAGGGGTGTGTCCAGACGCGGTGGGAGCGCTGCTGGGAGGGCCACTGCGGGGCCGCAGTCGGGCAGGCTCCCCCCCCCCCCCCCCCACCGGCCCCGACTTCGGCAGAACCAGGTCCATCTCTGAATCCAGCCGCTCAGGGTGTTCCGTGCTGTGCTAATATTTACTGAGCCATGGAATCTTAGGCTCCTTCCCGAAAACGGCTCTCAGGGGTTTCCCTGCATAAGGATGTGTCAGGATGGGCCCTCCCTCTGCCAACAGTGGCAGCTTTGGGTTCCCACAAAATTTCACCTGCTCCCAGGGTGAATTTCCGGCCCTTCTTGTCACTCTTCTTGAAGGTGCCGCTTTGTGACTCTGCTTGTGGAGAACACAGGGCGGGCCTGGGCTTTTCGGGTGTCAGGAGGGAGGCAGTGTGGAGGGTCTGTGTGTGCCAGGATGGCCAGCGCCACAGAGGACGGGGCAGCGACTCCACCTGTGGTTTTTGATGCTGTGCAAACTGGCCGCCTTGCCTGCCTTTTTCGCAATGGAATGAAGTCACCCGAGGGTCGCGTCCCTGCAAGGACACGGTCAGGTCCGGATGACTGAGGACCTTCACGTGAGGAGTTCACGTGTAGGGTGGGGCCTGGGCTGCAGGGTACCCCAAGCTGAGGGAAGGGGGTCATTTTACTTCCAAACCCTGACGCAGGCGTGGCGTCGCACCCTTCTCACAGGCCCAGGACGTCTTCAACAGACGAAGCTCTGGCTTTCAACCTGCCCCCCTCATGCCCCCTCCCCGCAGCTCAGGGCCGCCCCCTGGGACATGGCAGCATGTTCCCAACGCAGCCAAGCTCAGGCTCTGACCGGGGGCGGGGGTCACATGCAGGTGTGACCTGCTCAGGGAAGGCTGCCCGGAGGAAGAGACTGCCGCGGGAGGCTGGGGGGTCGAGGCTCCCGCAGGACTCAGGGCAGCCTCTGGCAGGCAGGGGTTCGGGGCCCCATCATCCCGTCCGCAGCCAGGACCCTCACACGTCACATCTCACAGGGGTGTGGGTGCAGCGCAGGGACAGACAGTCAGGGGCAGAGTGTGAGCGAGGTGTCACCAGAACGCGGCCCTGCCCTGCTCTTCTTGCACTCGCTGTGGCCGTGTCCCCCTACGTCAGGATGAGTGGTCATGGCAGGGACAGCATGCCGCAAAGCCCAACAGCTCTGGGGCCAGCCCTGCACGGGCCTCGGTGGGTCTCCCAGGGGACCACTAGGAACAAGCAGGGTCCTGGCTGGCGGCAGGCGGCTGACCCCCACCAAAGACGGACGGAAGGGACCTTGAACAGCAGGCCCGGCGTCCAGGTGAGGGCAGGTGCAGGTGGGGGCCGGGCAGCATCACCGGGGCACGGGGGAAGGCCCTCACGTGCAGCAGCTTTGCGGCGCCCAGACCGCCAAAGCCGAGGCTTCTGTGCCCGCCGTCCGCACCGGGCCCTCCGCAGAGGGGTCTCGGTCTCCTGGGACCCTCCCAAGGCGTCTGTGCCCCTTGGAGTGGAGAGGCAGTGCGATGCTCCCCGCCGGGGGGTTGGGGTCATTTCTGGACAAAGTCCCCAGAATCGGTGCTTTTGCAGCTCCTTTCCTGGAGGGAGCTCATTGTCGCCACAGGCTCCCTCAGGGCACCCGAAGCCGCTCAGGGGACGCTGCCCGGGCCCCTGCCACGTGTCGCTGTGACCTTTCAGCTCGGGAGGGTCAGCGGGGCTGATGGGGAGGGGCCGTCCCTCCCCTCCCCCCTCCCCCGCCAGAATGTCTGCGCTGCAAACAGGAACTTTGCCTTCTCGGGTCAGCTGACTTCTGGAAACGGCAGCACCGGGCCACGCAGCGCTGACCGAGGCCAGGATGTGGGCGCATCCGGCGTGCGGGGGCGGCTGGGGCGTGGGCCGGAGGCCGCCTCGTGGCCTTGAGACACCGTGCCCCCAGCTCCAGTACTGCCCTTGGGGCGGGGACGTCGCCCCTTCAGCTGTGGGACCTGTTCTGCTGGGAGGGCAGGGCCCCAGGTGAGCCCGCCCAGGCTGGCTGTCCTTCCTGGTTGGAGAATCACATGTAAGACCCCGGGCCTCGCGCTGGGGCTGCACTGATAGGGCTTTCGATGAACTGGGCGGACCCTGCGCGGCAGAGTGTGGGGGCCCTGCCGGGGGCGCTGAGCAGGCGGCGGGGGCCCTGAGGTTGTTCCCAGACCTGTCTGTGACGGACGCTGCCCCCCCGCCCACCACCGGGAAAGCTCCTGAAGGTTTACGCCCCTCCCTCCAGTAGCACCGTCATTTCTCTGTAACCATGATTGTCAACACTCGAACGCAGAAGATAGTCCGGACCGCGGATCTTTCCGTCTGCTGGCTCTTCGACTTCTGGCTTCCTCGACTCGACCACCGATTCCTGGCCATCGAGCACGTGAAAAGCCAGTGTCCAGCGCTGTCTTCCCTGGAGCTCAGGCCAGCAGCTCTGCCCCTCGTCCTGGCACTCTGGCCAGATGCTGTCTTTGTCTGGTCTTTTTCCCCTCCTCCTTCAGTTGCCGGGCTTGATCTGCAGGTCCTGGCTTGGCGTCCAGGACACACAGGCCCACGAGGACCACCTGCATCCCCAGCCAGAGCACGCACAGCTCCTGCGGTCCCCCCAGGGCCTGGCGACCTCCCCAGCATCAGCGCATTGAGGTGGGTCTGCCCCCATGGAAACCAGCACTGGCGGACACCTCCGTCCAGGAGCCCTTCCTGATTTCCCCCACTCCTGGAAGCCTCTGGGGCGGGGGGAGCTGCCATCTCTCCACCCTCCCTGCCCACCGCCCTCCCTCCTGGAGAGGCAGACCCTCTGGGAGTGAGTCTAAGCATTTTAGTTCCTTGTCCAGGGCCACAGCCAGGTCACAAGGGCACAAGGAATGTCATCACACCCACGCTGTCCACAGGGGGCTGATTCACTCTTGTTCCCAACACCTGGGGTGCTGGTCTGAGGACCCCACCGTTCTCTGCCTTTGAGCTTTTCAGGAAGCCCGTGCTGTCTAGGGGTGGACGTCCCTCTGGCCACCTCTACTCAAGTGCAGCAGGGAAGGGGGGCACCCAGAGCAGACCCAGTCCCTCCGGCTGCATCCGAGCCAGCTGTCTCTGAGTCACCGGCCTAGGGGTGACCCACCATCCCCTAAGCTCAGGTCGGCAGCTTCAGTCCCAGCAGAAGACAAATGTGAAATACTGTACGTCAAGATTTGGAGAAGTAATTTCTGAGACAAGATTGAGTTTTTAAAGATTATAGTTTGGAAAACTCTGGTGCATCTAGTGTTTTCACCATTTCAGATTGCAGCGTTTTATTCTACCTGTGAAATACCATTGGTGCTCCACTTTCATGGTTATTTTAACCAGGACCTTCATCTATGTGAAATACAATTCATATTTTATGGCAAGACTGGAAGAATTTAAACATAAAAAATTTACTCTGCCCTTTGACCTCCCCTGTCCCCCAACTGTGCATCGTGTGTCTGCATTAGGGATGACCACACCTCCCCATCGGCAGACATACCTGCCCGTCCACGAAGAGCAACATTCTCCCAGCAGCAACAAGACAACTCCTTAAAGACAACACTCCTTCTTGATCTTATAAAGGGCCACAGTGACGCTTAGCTCTAGACTGTGTAAACTGTCAATAATACATCATTTAACACACAGCCCTCTGTCTCAAAAAACTTAAATAACTGTGCCTGGGCTTCTAACGGGTGGAACAATTTTTGGAGCTTTCTGAGAGGCTGTTCTTGGGTTATAAGCCTCAGTTTGGCTCAAATAAAATTTTTCATTTCTTTCTTAGGTCGACTGATTAATTTTTTTTGTCGCCATCTATAACATAATAATAACAACCATAGTGATGGTAACAACAAACAGTGTTGGAGTTTGCAAAGTGTTGTATAAATTACCTTGGCGACCCAGCAGGGGCGGATGGGGGGTTATCAGCTGTTTCACAGGTGAGGGCGCTTGACTCACGGGAGAGAAAACCTCCCAATGGCTTGGAGCTGGGGCTTAAGTGGGCATTGCATTGTGCTCAGGGGTGGCTGTGGCCTGGCCCATCTCCTGGTCTCTTTGTTTCAGAAATATTCCTTAAGCCAACTTTCCCCATAAGGTGAATTACAGAATCAAAACAGTGCTTGGAATATCTAAGCCTTTGAAGAAATTCCTAAAAGGGGATAGAAAGTGGAAAGTTTTATCTGAATTCCCCTAAAACATATAGATGTTAGAGATAAGACTTTAAGACAATCTCTAGCAAATTAAGGTTAAAAGTTCTGTGAAAGAATAAAGATTCTCCAGGAAACAGTCATGCCTGGAATGTACCTCACAAGGTCTGGCAGTTGCCATCTTTTTTTTTTTTTGGCCTCACGGCAAGTGGGATGTTAGTTCCTCTACCAGGAACTGAACCATGCCCCCTGCAGTGGAAGCGCAGAGTCCTAACCACTGCACCGCCAGGGAATTACCAAAAGATTTTTTTTTAGTCGCCATCCTTAAGGAAAAAGGGGGTCTCCTCAGCAGGCGGGATTCCCATGCCGCTTCAGGCACTCCCAGCAGAGCCCTGTTTGGGCCTCTCTGGCTTTTGCTGTAGTGACAGTGCAGTTCTGAAGGTGGGTTGCAGGCATGGCTTTCCCCAGCACCCACAGGCTGCTGTGTCCCATCTCTGCTGCTCCCTTGGATGAGGCAGGGCAGTGTGTGGACTCGTGGCCGCCTCACCGCCCATTCTTGGGTGGCCCTTTGGCCGAAAGGTGACACACTGTGTGCCAAGCCCCACGTCCCCTCGTCTCTCGCTGGCAGGGCCATGGAGGCCGGAGTGAGATTTCATCCTCAAAAGGCCCCTTGGGGTTCACGGTCAGGTAGTAACTATTTACGGAATACCCACGGGACACCAGGCGCTGGGCTGGTTCCCATAGGTGTGCTCCTGGCTGTGTCACTGCAGCCCTCGGAAGAGGGTGTCTGCTCCAGGGCCTGCCTGGTGGGCCCGCTGCTGACCTCTTGTCCCCCTCCTGGCTGCCTTTGTGCTAAGCGATGCTCACCTACCCCCCCGCCCCAGAGGCGTATACTGGACATCGGGGGAGCCCCAGGTGCAGGACGGCCCCGGAGGAGAGAGGAATAAAGGCCAGGCAACCACACCGGCCCTCACCACCCCGGTTCTGTGCTCCCGGATACACTTGCTCACTGAAGTCCGTCTGGGGCTCCAGATCCATGCTCGTGGGCGAGCCAGCGTGGTCCCGCCCCGTGGTGCCAGCCCCGGCCCGAGAGGCGACACTGCTTCCTGTGTCAGCTCCGCTGTGACACGTGGCTTTCTCGAGGTCTACAAAAAGTTGTCATTTTTGCGCTTTTTTTTTTTTTGTGGCGATTTTGCTGCTTAAAATGCTCCCAAGCCCAGTGTGGAAGGACTGTGCTTCGGGAGAAAGGGCCTGGGAGAGAAGCTCTGTCAGGGCCCAGAGTTACGTGCTCGTGGCTGAAGGTCCGTGTCAATGCAGCAACAGTAGATATCCGGTAAGGTGTCCCTCAGCAGAGACACACACGAGACAGGGTTAGGTATTGACCCATTGAGGGAAATGTGACCTGAGGCCCACGGGAGCCCAGCTCTGCGTCCCCAGGAGCAAAGACTCAGGACTCGCCAACTCAGTGTTTGGGTGTCTCTGTAGAACAGTTACCACATATGGAGAACCAGCTGTACTCTATTGGAAGGAAAGAATGATTTTTTAAAAAGAAACAATGTTTCCTTCGACGGTAAACCCGCTGGGATGATTAAGTTGAGCATTGGTTTCTAAAGAAGAGAAAACACGAGTCTTCCTTAGCCGGCTGCGCCTGGCTCTGACCTGGGCCTCCCACGCGGTGTCGAGAGCCCCTCTGATGTGACGAGCAGACCACCCCCACCAGCGACTTGCACTTCAGGGCCACACGGGCACTCGGAAAACTCTGCTTTTCCGTGACATATTCGCAGCTGCTCCTTTTTCCTGACAGCCCTGAGGATCAGAGTCACCTGATGCTGAATTACACACCAGTGTGTTGCCAAACCAGGGACGGGGAGACGGTGAGATGGTGGATGGTGGTCCACACTGGAGAAGCCTGGGCGGGGAGGAGCCATCAGGAGACCGGCGTTAGAGTCCCTCAAATCACTCCCCAGAAAGCCCGCATCAGATCGGTGCAAGCAGGTACCCGGAGGGGAAGGACCAGCGGGTGCCAGCTAGAGCCTCAGAGACGCAGGGCGGCTCCGTCCCACTGGGTCATCACAGTGGCCCCTGGAGGCATCTCCAGCTCCTGCTCCTGCCGCCACCAGCATGTTGTCCGGACAGAAGCCAGAACTACCTGTGAAATGTCACTCTGTGTGACAGCTGAGTTTATGGGTCAACTTAACTGCATCACTGAGTGTCTAGATATTTGGTCAAACTTTATTCTGGGTGCTTCTGGATGAGAATAGCCTTTGATTCCATGTACTCAGTAAAGCAGATGGCTCTCCCCAGGGTGGGCCTCTTCCACTCAGCCAAGGGCTGTACCTGGCCTACCCACCTGGCTTGTACTTACTTTTTCCCTGTTTTTCTTGCCGACCAAGATGTTCTTTCCAGGATGGCAGGGACATGGTGTGTACCTAGAATAGTGCCCGGCTCAGAGTAAGGAAAGACACACCTGTAGAATAGTTTTATTGGAGATAAAGAATGGTTCAGTCAGGCCAGCTGTGTATGACTGATGACCATTGTGAGTGACACTAAAACTTCACTCTTGGGGGGGTGACTGGGGACCTGGTTTTAATGATTGAAGAGTCTGAATTAGAGGTTCTCTCTAAAGAAACACAGGTGAATTTCATCACATTAAAGAACAGCTGGCAAACAAATCAGTAACTAAGTGTTTCCAAGAAGAATTCCTGCCAGTAGGTGATGGATAAATAAACTATGGTCCATCCAGACAATGGAGTATTATTCAGTGCTTAAAAGAAATGAGCTATCGATCCATGAAAAGACATGGACAAACCTTAAATGCATGTTATTAAGTGAGAAAAGCCAATCGGAGAAAGCTACATACTGTATGATTCCAACTTTATGACATTCTGGAAAAGACAAAATATGCAGACAGTAAAAAGATCAGTGGTTGCCAGGGTTTGGTGGGAGGGATAAACAGGTGGATTACAGGGGATTTTCAGGGCAGGGAAACTACTCTGTATGATTTTATAATTCTGGATATGTCATTATACATTCGTCTAAACCCATAGAATGTACAGCACCAAGACTGAACCACAGTGTGAACTGTGGACTTCAGTTAATCATAATGTATTAGTGTTGGCTCATCAAGTGTAACAAATGTACCACATCAATGCAAGATATTAGAAATAAGGAAAACTGCAGGTCAGGGGAGAGGAGGTGCATGAGAACTCTCTGTACTCGCTGTTCAATTTTTCTGCAAACTTAAAAATGTTCTAAAAAATAAAGTCTATGAATTATTTAAAAATCTGTTGCCTTTTATATATTAGCAAAAACAATTTAAAAAAGTTTTTAAATATTTAGAACTGCACTAAAAAATCAAGAAAAAATCTAATCAAATATGCTCAAAACCTTTTACAAAATATCTACACAATATTATTCAGAAAAAAAGTGTTGAATCCTAAAGAATAGAGAGATGTACCATGTTCATGAATTGGATGCCTCATATTTGAAGATGTTAATTCCCTCCAAGGTGATTTATAGATTCACCATAATCTGATCAAGATCTCAGCAGATTGTGTATGTGTGTGTGGACATTGAAAACACATTTCTGAAAAATATATTGAAATACTAAGAGTCCGTAATAGACATAATCTTGAGGAAGAACAAAGTTGCAGAACTACCACTCTTGAATGGGGGACTTATTTTAAAGTTACATGGACATCCCTGGTGGTGCAGTGGTTAAGAATCCACCTGCCAGTGCAGGGGACATGGATTCAATCCCTGGTCCAAGAAGATCCCACATCCCACGGAGCAACTAAGCCTGAGAGCCACAACTACTGAGTCCAGGCACCACAACTACTGAAGCCTGCGTGCCTAGAGCCTGTGCTCCACAACAAGAGAAGCCTGGTCACTGCAACAAAGAGTAGCGCCCACTCGCCATAACTAGAGAAAGCCTATGTGCAACAACGAACACCCAACGCAGCCAAAAATAAATAAATAAACAAATAAAAATAAATAAAGTTACAGTCAGTAACACAGTGTGGGACTCTAGAAAGAAAAATAGACCAACAGGACAAGTAGGACCTCCAGAAACAAACACACATGGGGACATTTCACTTACACCAAAATTCAGAATTTCTGCCCCACACCAGGACGGCTAAAATGCAAAAGACAGAAATGTAAGTGATGGCATCAGGGTGGAGCCGCTGGAGCTGGAGGCACGTGGGACGTCACTGAAGTTGCACGTGGGAACACGCGATGCCACGCCCAGCAGGTACCCAACAAAAACATGTACACTACGTTCACCAAAACACACGAGTGTGAACGTTCACGGCCCCAAACTGGGCACAACTCCAGTGCCCGTTAACAACACAGTGGACAAATAAATGGGGGGTGGGGTGAGCACAGCAGAGTCCAGCAAGCCAGGATGATAAATGAACTGCAAACACACTCCACACTGGGACGGATCTCAGCACGGTTGTTGGAAGCCAGGCAAGAGCCTGCGTCCGGCTTCTGCTGAGAGGGCAGATTTCAAAACTGGGCAACGCTACCCGGTGGCGTCGGGGTGGGGACGGGGTCCCTGAAGGGCCGGGCGGTGGCTGGAAGGAGGGGAATGTGAGTGTGCTGGTGTCGCGTTCTGGGTGTGCTGCTATGGCCACATGATGTGTGCATTATACAGTAGTCTACTTGACGGTCTCATGTCATAAAAGTTTTCTAAAAAAGATGGTAATGCTATATAAACAGTTGCACGTAAATGCACTCATACCGCCTAAACAAGCATTTCAAAACCAGCCATTACTTTAAACTACCGTGCTTTCAAAGGGCTCTCGGTGAAAGCAAAGCTGTTTCAATTGATTGCCTTGTTTGCTAAGCACTGAATCAATATTTTCTCTTGGCTCGGACGGGCTCCCCACGTGCCAAGGGCAGGCGGGTTGAAGAGGTTGCGGCTGGCAGACACCTTCTCCCACGCGACACCCGGGACAGGGTTTGCCCCCACGGGGAGCGGGCGAGGGCGTGAGGCCGGCCTGCAGTTCCTGGCCCAGGGCAGCCTCTGGGAATTTTGGTAGCTTCACCGGCATTTTCTTCAGAGCGCAAATCACCCAGCGTTCCTAAAAACCTTCCTCTTATTTTCTTTTTTTAAAATCTGATGCTTAGTTTTTAAAAAACTTATTTTTAAACACTCCTCTCCTTCTCTGGGCCTCTTGCTCCTACAGGCTCAGCTGTGACACGAGGATTGAATAGTGTCCCCAAGTCGCATGGCCCTGGGGCAGGACTCCAGGCCGGTTGGGCAAAATATGCAGGGAGAACGTCTTCCCTGGTTTTCAGCTTTCGGTTATAACTAGACACTCGGGGCGGGCTCGCAGGACAAACCGGCGTGCGTGTGGTCCTGCCCAGGTGATACAGACCCATGTCCAGCTGCCATCCCTCGGGAGCGGGGGAGAACGTCCTGCCGACATCCTGGCTGGAGAGAAAGGAGGAGTCGAGCTGTAAACGCACAGTACAGTTGTTTGGCGACGGTTTAGTGAAACAGCTGGCGTGCCCGCTTGTGTGCACTGCCCAGTGAGAGCAAACATGCGTCTTTCAGAAGCCTGGCTGGGGAGCCACCTGAGACCACGGGGCGCCCTGCACTGAGCACTTGCTTCAGCTGCTCCCTGGGGGCTCGGGCACCTTCGGTCACTGTGAGCAATCTTCACCATCAAAACCCACACCTGCCTCTGCGCTGGCCCCGATTTCCCACCAGATGTGGTCCTCGGTCCACGGAACAGACGGTCCAGGCTTCGGCCACTAACTCAGTGTCAGACCCGCTCCCGCTGAATCCCAGGGGTCGTGGGCCCTGCTGGTGATGGTGGTAAGAAGCAGGCCCAGCCCTGGACAGCAGCAGGCCAGGCCTCAGGCCCGGGTCCCGCCGCCAGGGCTCGTTCTGGCCCCTGAACTCCCTTATAAGTCAACAACCCATCAGTGATTTGCTCTGTTGAGCAGATGAACGTGTTTGAATTTGTGAACTCTCTCGTGTCGATTTAACAAAATTATCAAGTTGTTCTGCCTTGAAATACACATGGGAACACAGAAGGGGACCAGCCTTCTTTCTGCTTCACTGAGGAGATAAGTACTGGGCACTGATGTTGGGTGCTGGCCCAGGAATGAGTGATAAAAACAGAAGAAGCTTTCTTAGGGTTTCAGGTTTTCTTCCAGATCAGGAGGCTGAAACCCACCCGTCCACGTCCACCCTCCGCGTGCAAGGTGACTGGGGCGCTGCCCTGGGGCGCTCTGATCCGAGGCTCACCCGCCGGAGCTGGGAGGGGCACCACCCTGTGTGCGATCTCCGCAGAGCCACGTGGGTGGGAGCAGCCCCTCGTCTTGGTTCCTTCCCACCTGTGTTGACCCGACCTTGTCCATCCGCTGATCCCACGTGGGGCCCTGTGGCCCTTTAAACACCCCCGTGACCCTTTAAAATGAAACCCCCCCAATGCCCGTCACTCCACTGACCATGCGGCCAAACACAGGCCTGAGCTTGACGGACGTGCGGCCGGGTCATCAGCTCCCGTCCAGCCAACGCCGTCACCTAATTGACCTCGGCCGTTTGGACCACGGTCAGCCTGGCTGTCTCCTAGAGGGGCTATTTTCAGGGATGGTTCAACGTGGGACATTTCGAGGATAACAGAGGAAAGTGGTGGGTGGGGGCCACCTGAGGACGGGGGGGTGGTGTCTACGTTAAAAATGTAATTCAAAGTGCTAACAAATCCACACTCCCACCAGCAGTGAGGGGAGAGCCTGCAGTGGTGAGGATTTGCCTCAGCGGCTGTGGACAGAAAATCGAAAAGAGCAGGGACTTACAGGCAAAATTCGGGTGGACGGTCCTGGTGTGACTGCGTGCTGGCCCTTGGTCAGGCGGGGCCTGCTCCCTTCGCTTTGTGGCTCTGTCATCCTCAACCAGCAGGTCTACTTTGAGTTCAAGCTCCAGCCCTCATGTCCTCCTGGAAACCAGCCGATAAAAAGGAAGATGTGTGTATGTACCCCACGCCCCCACTAGCCTGGGGATGCACAGCGTCCCCTCCGCTCACGAGCCACGGCTGGCCACATGGCTGCACAGGTGCAGGGAAGCTGGGAGATGAACTTTTCCTGGAAGCTGTGTCCCAGCTCAGTGTCGGGGACTCTTTTACAGGGAACAAGGAGGGATGCATGTTGCTGGACGTCTGGGGTCGGCCACAGACCCATCCCCTCCTCCCCCCAAGAAAAGACCCAACCGTAAATGATTGCAGCCTGAGCCGTGGAAATTGCTTCAATTTGTATTGTGTTGTTTACTAGAGAGTTTATTTTCTCAGTTCTCACTGGCCATCGGGATTTCCTCCTGTGAGATTGTCTGCTTCTGACTTGTCTTCCTGTTGAGCGTCTGTTCTGTTTGGATTTTCTGAGTTCTTTCCAGATGCTGGGTCATGACTCTGTTGTTTACGTCTGCAGCTGTCCTGCTCTGTGTACTTACTGTCTTTTAACTTAGAAGTTTCAGTTTTGAGGTGGTCAACTTTATCAGTCATTTTATTTGTTATGCATTTTGTTTTTAGTATCTGGCATAAGAAGGTCCCAATTCTCAAAGGTTATACACCCACTGTTTTACATTTGCTTCTGATACATTTGTAGTTTTCCCATGTTTAGGCCTTAAAGTATTTGGCGTTTGTCTTTGGGATATAATTTTTTTTTTCCAAATGAACAGTCGTTTGTCCAAATAGGATTTATTGAACACTTTATCTTTTCTCCATGGATTTGGAAGCCACGTAAACCACATAGTACATTCTTATACGTACACAGATCTGCTTCCTGGATTTATTTGACTAGGCCTGGGCTGACACGGCAGTTTCATAATGTTCCTTCTTTCTCCATCGGGGACATTCCCCATCCCTCCCATTTTTTTTGCTTTTATCAAGTATTTCTTGCTCACTTTTGTAGGGTTATTCTTCTACGTGAATTTTAGAGTCCTGATTCTGTTGAAATTTTGATTAGGATTACAATGAATTTACAGAATTGACACGTTACAAAACTGCATATTTCCATTCATGTACATGGTATAGCTCTCCAGTTAGTTAAGTATTTCCATGCTATGGAACTTAATTATTCTGTCCTGTTTCACTAATATACAGAGGAAAAAAAATACATGAACTGAAATAAAAGAGCGATTCACATTTTACAAATGGAAGGTGGAAGTGAATTTGATAGAAGGTGAGAGATACAGCTGCTTCCTTTGGAGAAGGAGAATGTCCTGGGTGCCCTCAACGTTGTTTATGGTCACTTGTTCTTTATGACCTGGGGCTGGCCGGGCCTCGGGTTCCTGACCCATCCCTGTCACAAGGTTCCTTCTACTTCCAAGGCCTCGGTGGCAAAGCCCAGAGATGAAGAGAAAGAAGGTGTGTTTTAAGAATCTCATAATAAAGTAAAAGTGATGCTAGAAATGCATGACACAGGTACGGCGGATGAGAACTCATGTTCCAAAGACTAACTCTCCTCGCCCGTGGATTTCCTCTCATCTCCGTGGGCACCTGGAGCTAGAGCCAGGACAGTGCTGGCATGCTGGCTTTCTTGCATCTGATGCCCTTCCTGCGTTTGGGGAGCCCGGCCCTGGGGACTCATGGTGCCGGCGTCCCCCTCAGAAACTAGGACGGCACACCCTGGCGGCCCCGAGGCTCCTGGGCCCCAGCCCTCGGACCCCACCCTTCAGATGCCTGCAGTCAGTGGTCGGCAGACACGAATCAGGTAGAGGATGAAGCCCCGACAGCCAGGAAAGAGCCTGGTGGTGGTGGGTCAGCTCCCCAAGGCCTCTCTCTCTCTCTAGCCACTTTCCCGCTGCAGGGCTGGGGTCCCGCAGTGAGGGGCCCCGGAGTCTCCATATCCTTGGGCTTTTATCCCTTACACTTGAGGGATGCTGTGTCACCACGACGTAGCCCTCACCTGTGCCCTGCTGTGTCGCCCGCGGACTGGGCTCCACATGCACGCGGCCGGGGATCCCCAACCTGGGCCTCCCATCGTGCAGCTCCCCCACGGCCCAGGGTTTCCTGGGAATCAGGGCCCTCAGCCCAGCACGCACGGGTGCGAGTCAGGTGGGAGCAGGACCCACTCCAGGGAGGGTGGTCAGGTCACTGGGGGCTCCCGGCCTCCTGCCTAGGTGCCCATGTTCTGCACCTCGCTCTGCAGCCTCCCTGGAAAATCGGAGGCCACCTGGTGTCCTCCCAGTGACTGGGGTGCTTCTGACGTTGGGTAGGGCTGCCTTTCACGGTTCACAGCCGGGAACCGCCAGCCCGATCACGTCCACAACCTGATCCCAGAATCTGGGAATGTGACCTTTCTTCAAATAGGAGAAATGTGATTCAGCAGATGTGACCAGGTTAAAGGTCTGGCGAGGAGGAGATTATCCTGGATTAACCGGTTGGCCCTAAATGCATTGCAGGTGTCCTGAGGAGGGGGGAAGAGGGGATTTGAGACACATGGCGGGGGGGGCACGTGAAGACGGAGGCAGGGATTGGAGCGACGGCCCCGGCAGCTGGGCTAGGCGGGAGCCTCCAGAGCGAGCGGGGCCTCCACGTCGGACTCTGGCCTCCAGAGCAGGGGGAGGATATGTTTCTGCTGCTCCAAGCTACCAGTGTGTGGTGGTCTGTGGTGCAGCCCCAGGACGTGCAGACCCTCACTCTCTGGGCAGCCTGTCCGGCACTGGGAAGGTGACCACTCAGGACAGCCGGCCACCTCCTCCAGGCAGAGTGAGCCCCGCGGTGCTGCCCTCCGTCGGTTCAAGGCCTTCAACTGCAGCTACACGTGGACGTGTGGGCTGACCCGCTGAGACGCTCAGAACCACAGAGCTACTGCAGGAAGCCGCAGCCCTGCCCCGCCCTCACCCCGGCCACGCCGCCCCCAGCCTCCTCTGCTCTGGGCCTGGGAGACCCCCTGCACCCCCCGCGAGCGGTACTTTCCCACCTGCACCCCGCACCCCTCCTCGGCGTCCTCGGCTTGAGCTCAGGGCCATGCCTGCCACCTGCCCCTCGGGGTCCTTGCTCAGGCCGGGGGCCCGGGGGGCCGGGAGCTGCTTTTCGAGCTCATGGATTGGGGGTGAGGCAGGCGGAGTGACGGGGTTGGCGGACTCGCGGCGGTGCCCCGCCTGTGACGGGGGCGATCACGTGGCAGCTGGGCACCGCCTGTGGCTCGCAAGGCTGCTCATTCCTCGGGACGAGACCCTTCTCACAGGCCACCCTCTGACAGGCGCACAGGCGTTCTTCCAGTCTGAGCGTTTGCGGACGGGCTTGCCCGGTCCATACTGGGTTCTCGCAACAGAAAGTGCCGCAAATGCACCTGGGTCACAACCAACCGCTTCAGTCGGAGGAGGAAGGAGCCTCCCAAACTCAGGGCTTTAACAACCAATCGTGGATTTGGGGTATGGAATTCTGGAAGGTTCTGGTGGTTCTGGATCGGGGTCTGGGGTGGGGGTCAGGGGTTGGTTGAGGTGGAAGGCCGGGTGTTGGGACGTGGAGCGGTGGGGTCTGGTGGCATCTCTCTCTCTTTAGGTGGCCTCAGGGCCTCCCGACGTGCCCCCCTTCCCAGTGCCACCTGCCGGGAGGGTTGCTGGGCTCACGGCCTGGTGTCCAGCCTCTCTGCAGACGCGGACGGACCCTCCTCTCTCTCCCCAGAGGCCCACCCAAGCCCAGGTGTCCTTGCGAGCCTGCCGTCCTCAGCACCCCTGGTCCTGGGGTGTTTACCAGGCCACAGGTTCAAATTTTTATGTTGTATCGAAGGGTAACTCACTCACAGCCAGTAAAGAGTTCAGCCGGGCTTTCACACGTGTCTGTGGACCTGCACGGCCACCCAGTTCAGGATAGAGATGCCCCCCAACCCAGCCAGTGAAGCCTCACCCACAGGAGCAGAGCTTCTGTAAATGCCGTCACTGGCACCGGAGGTTCGTTTTGCCTGATCTCGAGCTCCACAAAGCGGAACTACGCGGGATGAGCTGCAGCCTCCACGGTGAGCGCCAGTGGCCCCCACCCCTCATATTCAGGCCTGGAAGTCCCCCCCACACAGGCAGGGCAGCCCCAGGCCTGCCCCTGGCCATGTGGGTCCTGCAGTGGGTCCTCTGGCCCCGCTGCCCTGGAACCTACAGTACACCGCTGGGCCTTCCAGGCCAGTGCCAGGAGGAGGCTGGACAGTAAAGCAGTTGTAGGGTCAGTGGATCGGGGTAGCGATGGGGCTGAAGCATCACCGGGTTGGGGGGGGACCCTGGGAGAAAGAGCTGGGAAAGCAGCAGCGAGGCAGGGTCCGAGGTCCGGGGACCCCTGCACGGGGGCTCAGGGAGCTGCAGGGTGTAGGGGGCGGGTGCCCAAGGCCCCGACCTCCTCTGGTGCTGAGCAGAGTGGGTGGGGGGCCCAGGGGGACTCGGGCCTCAGGCCTCTCAGGGACAGTGAGAAATCGCTTCTGCTTTGTGAGCTGTCTGAGGGGTGTGGCAGAGGCGACGGGGCGGGTGGGGAACAGAACAGAGCACCCTGCGTCGGGACACCCCTAATTCCCAGGGCAGCTGAGAGCTCTGTGTAACGTGACAATGCCCCTGATGGGTCACCTGAAGACAGAGCTGTCTCAAAAGAAGGGAGCCGGAGAAACATTGCCTTTTAGTGAGAATTGATATAATAGCAAAGAAATCCTTTTCTAAATCATCTGGCCATTTTCTTGCCCTCATTAATCATTACCATATATACAAAACCAACAGAAAAGGTCTACATAAATTGTTTATGAAGCTTTTAAGAGGTCTATGAAGTTTAGCAAGTGCTAAATACAGTTGCGTGATACTTCAGTGTATGTGTTGTATTACAATGTTGCAGCTGGGTAGGGAGAGTATTGACAAGTTTTCTTATTAGAATGAATTCTGCATTGAACACCTTTCTATATAAACCTAGTGGGCACTTCTGATTATCTCTAAAATAAATCAGAAGAAAGAATAATGAATTAGAGTGTATAAACATTTGGGGCCTTTGAAACAGAGGAAGTTTTAAAATAAATTACAGTCTGTATTTTTTTTTTTTTTCTGCACCACACGACATTTGGGATCTTAGTTCCCCGACCAGGGATTGAACCCGCGCCTCCTGCAATGGAAGTGTGAGTCTTAACCACTGGACCGCCTATTTTTAATAAAGGGAGATTATTGTGTCTCAGAAGATCTTTACAGGGACGTCCCAGCTGAGAGCACGTCAGTGGCCCTCAGCCGAGCCCTGGGTGGGGTCCCAGAGGTCCTGACTCACGGACAATTTAACAGCATGAGTGGACGGAGGCTGGACGGTTCTGAAGCCTCATCTTTGCCGGGTGTGCCGTGTGGATTCGGCCCGGGGTGCCTTCAGGAGCGTCCAGAAGACAGATGTGTCTGTGGCAGGAGGGCGTGGGCCCCCCCCCTTGGAATCCTGACCTTTCCTCCCACTCCCACCCAAAGCGCCGAGAACGGTCAACTTAATACAGAGATACAACTGTACCAAGTGGCTCGTCTGAGACCAAGCATGCATTTTTGGCTAGAATTATTTAGGTCATCAGAAAAGTATAAGGTTTTTCATGTTACTCTAAAAATTGCGAGCATTCTCTGTGCAAGACAAGGGATGCCCTCTGTCCCCTGGTGCTCCAACCCGGCCACCAGCTCACTCTTCATGTATTTCTGATTTTTTCTCACTCTTCATGTATTTCTGATTTTTTCTCAGTAACTTAAGTGTTTAGAGAAATTTTGAGCCACATAGTGGCTTTTTGAGAATTTAGTCAGCAGGCCTAACCCAGTGTGGTGTGATGTTTTCCTGCAGAACAGATTACTATCTGAAGGAGAGAGGCACAGAGAGAATTCTATTCTGAGGATCCTTGGGGCAACAGCGCAGTGGTCATGATGAAAAAGAGCAGACTGGAAGGGATGTGGGAGCCCTGGAAGGCAAGAACCCAGCCAGGAGCCAGATGATGACCCCGCAGAGCCCCAGATGTTCTCAGAGATACGGGGTGGCCCCTCCTGCCCAGGGCTGTCTTGGGTTCAGCACGGAAGTCTGGCATCCTGGGACACTGACCCATCCCGGTACCCTGATGGTGGGTCCCACTAGATCAGAGCCAGCCCCTGGTTTCAGGGGTGAGAAAAGCTTTGCTTCCTCTGTTGGTGGGTCCTCCGCCTAACGCTCACCAGCCTCGAGGATGGTGAGGGTGATATGTGGCTTCTCAGAGTCTCCATGAAGCCCGGGGAGAAGAACGTCCAGGCGAGGGCTGAGCGGCCTTTAATTAGGCTGAAAGCATGTGGGGATCACGCGCTGCGTCAAACCCTCCAGAACTGAGAGGCCCCCTTCCCTCCAGGGAAGATTTCTCTCCTGTCCTGAAGGGGCAGGTTGGCTCAGAGGTGAGTCCCTTCTTAAGGGAGGACCCCCTCCCCCCGCTCTCCCCCAGGAGGCCGTGAAGAAGAGAAACAGCTTTCTTTGTTTTTGCCCCGGGCACTGGTGTGTGGACGCCCACTTTTCCCAGTTACTCCACCCATGGAAAGTGACCTAATGACATGTGACCCCAGCACATCAGACATCAGATGTGTCTAAACGTTCCACGGGTGAGGGGCACCTTATATCCTGGACACATTGCTCAAGATTTGATGTCTGCAGACTCGGAGCAAACAGAGTGCTATATTAAACTGTCGAAGGAGAAACATGAAGACCCTGAGAACTCATACTTGCGATGCTGTCTCTTGGTGACAATAATGAGTGGGGAGAATGTCAATAAAAATCACATCTGATTCTTAGCTGGCTGCCCTGTCTTTTAAGGCTGCCAGACACTCATGTTTGTATTTTCTCTGGAGGAGCATGACATCATTCTGGCCTCAAAATTTCCTTCCAAAATACTGCAAATAGAATGCCAGGCGAAAAGTAAAGATGTAACCAGGCAAACAAGGGTGTAAATGGGGGAAACAACAGGTAATAAAAACATCAACACCAGAGTTGCAGATGCAGGGCTGCTCAAAAATACATCTCAAAACAGCGTTGTTGACATCATTCAAGGATAAAAATGTCCAAAAGACTAGATTAAGAATTTCAGTGGAGAATTAAAAATTATAAGAAAAGGAAATTTCAAAACTAAATAAAAAGATTACAATAAGCAAGACTTGAAAACTAAGCAACCGGTTTAACAATAGTTTAGACATAGCTAAAAAAAAAGTTGGTGAACTGGAAAACAGGCCAGAAGGAGAAATGCAAAGTGAACCACAGAAACATAAGGAGGAAAAGAGACACAGAGGGTGTGGGAAGCCACTGCGGTTCTGGAAAGATGGGGAGAGAGGTCAGTCAACTCAGTATGTGAGGAGAGAAGGGCGGGACATTTCTGGACCTGATGAAAGACACCCTGGATCCTCATGCGGTCAGTGAAGGGTTCCTTGTTTCCCCCACACCCTCCACCCTCTGCGAGGTCGTGGTCCCCACTCTGGTCAAGAGTCCCAGCTCTCCAGTAGGAGAGTGAAGGGTCAGGGATGCCCTGGGTCCTCCATGGATCTGTTCTTATTGTCACTGCTAATAATTGCTATGGACTGAATGTGTCCCCCTCAAAGCTTATATTTTGATTGAAACCTGACCCCCAGCGTGATGGGGATGGCAGGGCCTTTGGGAGGTGACCAGGTCACAAGGGTGGGGCCCTCATGATGGGATCAGTCATTAGTGTCCTTATGAAAGAGGCACCACAGAGCTCCCATGACCCTTCTGCCCTGTGAGGACACAGCGAGAAGTCCTCGACCCTGAAGGGGGCCCTCACGCCAACAGGCTGCACCCCGACCTTGGACTTCTCGCCCCCAGAATGGTGAGAAATAAACGTCTGTGGTGTTTTGCTGTAGCAGCTCCAACAGACTAAGGCACCAATCTGAGGACTGCGAGTTCTTTGTGAGCAAGAAACTGCAGGGCTTGAGCGCCGGCCGGCATCCTGCCCCATCCCACGTGGATAGTCAGCTGCACATGTGATTGAGGCGGTTTTCCTGCTAACGGAACCAGCCTGGAGCCCTGAGTCCTGCAGGGTTTGCGCTGTGTCAGGTGGGATGCTCAAGGTTGTGTCTGAGTAACTATGGTGACGGACGGTGCCCACGTTTGCCTCCAAGAGGGAACTGGTCCCTTGCACGTGATGGGAGGCTTCAAGGGACTCCTGGGGAAGGGGGTGTAGAGCGTGAGGTGGGTACTGGGTGGGTTCACACACCTCGCGCGGGCACCATCCTCTCCCAGGTGCTAAGGGGGCCGGGGAGCATGGCCACTTCCCTTCCATCTGGCAGGGGTCCAGAGAGTCAAAGGCCGGCCCAGAGAGATTATTTTTCCTTGGTGATAAATGGCTAACCGGGGCTCTTCAGGCACAACTGATAAGAGGAATCAGCTCAGCAGGACCACCTCTGGTGGTCAGGGAAGCAGATTTATCCTTTTTTTTTTTTTTTTTTTGGCTGTGCTGTGTGGCATGTAGGATCTTAGCTCCCCGACCAGGGCTTGAACCCACGCCCCCTGCATTGGAAGCACGGAGTCTTAACCACTGGACAGCCAGGGAAGTCCAGGTTTATGCTTCAATCAGTAACACAGACCGGCAGTCACATCCGCATGGCATCT
Source organism: Balaenoptera acutorostrata (assembly GCF_949987535.1). Lineage (NCBI taxonomy): Eukaryota > Metazoa > Chordata > Mammalia > Artiodactyla > Balaenopteridae > Balaenoptera > Balaenoptera acutorostrata. The sequence goes on from NC_080065.1 coordinate 4,078,575, forward strand.
GTTTGTGCAGTGCGTGTAGTGGGGAGTCCTCCACATCGGGTGCTGTCCCCACCATCACCTGAGCAGCGGCCCTGCAGTAGGTGGTGGGTCCAAGGCACACGCTTAGGTCTCCTGAAGCCAAATCCACGTGAATTCCACTGTCCTTCTGTCTTCTGTCTAAATCTCGTCCTCCCCGAGTGGGCAGCCCCAGGGCGAGAGGGTTCAACGGGGATTCGACGGGGGAAGACTCAGGCCTGGGCCCCCCTGGGTGTGATCATCTCATAGCCGTTTTCAAGGGACCGAGTCTACATCTCGAGTGCGTCTAGCAGAGTCCGGCCCCCCCTGCTAAACGCCAGCGCCTCCCCAATCTCGGTTCGACAGTTACGAAAGCCGCCACCACCCTAAGGGGCCATTTGCCCTCCGCTCCTGGACAGATGGTCACCGGGCTCTTCGTCCTGCTCTTTCAACTTCCTCGATAGACCTTCCTCGCAAGACCTTCACCCGAGGTGGCCCCTGTGTGCGTTGAAGCAGAATCTCTCACTTCATGAGAATCCCTTACAGGGTTCCAAGCATTTTAGACAAACCTCAATATGCAAATCTGAGGTCCAAGTCATCGTCCCCGAGGCTGTGATAGAAATTTATGGAAAGATGCCATTCCTCAGTCTTGACAGAGTCTCTGCTGGATGTGGGTCTCAGCCCGGCAGCTGGACCACCTGCATCCCGGGTCCACAGTTAGCGTGGGAGGCAGACCCCCAAAGGTGGTGTTCCAGACGTGGCAGACATCCTGGTGACCATCTGAGAGCTGACGGAATCAGAAAGAAAGCTGTGGAAGCTTGACTGTTAATGGTCAGTGCTGCCCCCGGGAGGCTGAGGCCCGACCCAGCCTCTGCTCGCTCCCGCGTGGACTGATTTTCAGTTCAAATTTATCGGCGAGCGAGGCCCGTGTTGGCAGTTTCCCAGAGTTACTGGGTAACTAGGGTTCTTTGCTATCGAGGCCGTGTTCCGGGGCCGGCAAAGCCTCCATCATCCTCTTTTCTCTCCTTTTGCTTTTCACTTTCTCCTTTTGGCCTTTTTCTCCTTCACGTTGGCTGCTGCTGTGATCACGTCGACCAGCTGTGCTCTCGGGTTCCCACCTTTCCTCCGTCCAGACAGAGCAGAGTGCACGAGGCCCAGGGTGTGAGTCAGGGGCGGCTCGGGCTGACCGCTGTCTCCCGTAATCCAGGGAGCCTTGCAGATGAGCCCCCCCTCTTCCCCAGGCAAACCCTAGACGCTGGAAGCTGGTGGCAGCCCCCCTCCACCTGGTGGGGCGAACTAGCTGGAAACACTTTGTGGATCGGGACACTCTGCGTGAGCTGTGACACACAGGCCAAGTGGCCGCTGGAGTGCCACCTCCATCCCCCGCTGCTGCCCTGGTGACCTGGCGACCACGGGCTCTGGGGGAGGCGGGGAGGCCTCTGGCCCGTGTCCAGCAGTGACGTGGTGACACATGGACCTGGCTGTTTGTCAGGGCAGCAGGTCAGCCTGCCCTGGTGAGGCCCGGTGCACACCCCTCCTGCAGAACCCCTGCCTCCTCGCCTGGCCCCTGGGGCTGTTCCCCAGCTCCTGGTGCCCCGCCCGGCACCGGACCTGATGCTGCTGGGGCAGTAAGTGAATACGGGGTGCAGGCCGTGCTGCCCTGAGGGCTGGCGGGGTCCCCCCGACTCTTGGGGTGAAGAGGATGGGGGGTCTTGCTCTCTCTCTGGAGCCCGACAGTGGCCCTTTGGGGGCCCCTTTCCCTTTGCCTTGTGGCCAGCAGGTGGGCCCATCACCCCAGAGCAGTGACCTGCCCATCATTGCAGCTGGAGGCTGTGCAGGAGGAAGGGTAAGGGGGTCCCCGAGGAAGGACACCCTGTGCCCCAGGCTCGGGGTGTTGTCAGCAGCCCATGAGCCCGGGGTGGTGGCGTCTCCCCTTGGGCTGCTGCCCTCGAGGTGAAACCTGCCCCTGCCAGCCAGAACTTTCTTGGAGGCAGAATAACCTGCCCCTGTGTAAGTAGGTGTTCGTACCTGGACAGCTTCTGGTTGTCCTTGTGTGTCCCTCCCGCACTCCCCAAGATGCATGAATACAAGCAATGCCCTCCCAGACGAGGGCACCCCCAGCTCCCTCTTTAGAGAAAGGTCCGGGCCTTTCCCGCCTCGGGTACACTCCCTGGGGTGTGTGTATCTGCCACGGTTGCCGGAGCCTCGGGGGCATCACGGGGCTTCGGGGGGTTTCGGAGAGGCTGCGAGAGGCGATGAGCTGGCCGCGGGGTGGGAGTGCTCTCCGCGGAGCGGCGGGGCCCCAAAGACAGAGGTGCCCCCCTCGCTTCGCGGGCAAGCGGCCGCGCAGGCTCTCGGGGACCCGCCGGCCCTGGAGGTGCCCCGCGTGCGCCCCACCGACTGTGATGAGCCTCGTTGCTGCTGAGTGTTTCACACGCTTCTGGCCACCTGCACTTCCGGTCTTTGAATTCACATCTCTTGAGTTGTTGCCTTTTTCCTATTGATTTGCAGGAGTTTTAGAAATAGACACTACTGACATCAGTCGTCCCGATGCGCTCCTAATGTTGTTCCTACTCTTGCTGGCCTTTAATTTTGATTTGCATTCCTTTCTTCCTGCCAAAAGTTTTTGATTACTCAGATGTAGTTAAATTTAGTCATCTTTTATGGATGTTTTCATAGTTTTTAAATCTGTTAGAAAACAGTTCTGCTTTCTGTTTGGGGAGATTCCTGACCTTAGAGAAACCATCTGTTGAAACCAGATAGGAAGCGACAAGGCACCAGCCAGGAAGTTTGCGTCGAGGCCAGAGCCGCTCTGAGCTGCTGATGAGAGCGGGCCTGGGTGAGCCAGGCTGCTGGGGACCGGCCCCAGGCCTGTGGGGGGGCGGCTGCTCGGAGCCCCCTCCAGGCTGCCCACCTGTTCTGCCTGGGCGAGCGCCTGCCTCAGGCCAGCAGTGACTAGGGGCCTGCCCGTCCCCTGGGCTCCCCCGTCGGCCCGCTCCCCTGTTTCGCCACTGGTTAGACCCGGGAGGTCGAGGCTTGGGGTGTCGGGCTGCAGCCACGGGCACACGACCGTGGTGGCTGGTCAAGGCGGCCAGTGGCAGCGTCTGAGCCCCGCCTGCAACTTCAGCCCCGAGACACAGACCTGGACAAGCCCCTGGACGGGCAGACCAGGCCCCGCCTTGGGGAGTCGGGCCCAGCGGGGCAGCGGAAGCGGAAGCACCGTGCTAACGTGCTCTGCCCAAGCCTCTCGCCTGGGGGTGCCTGTCCAGGGTTATCGGTGTGGCCCTAACCAAGCGCCTCACAAGGGCACCTGAAACCCCAGAAGACTGTTGACTCGCGGTTCTCGGGGCTGGAAGTCCAAGGTCAAGGTCAGAGGGTTGGTCCCCCTCTGAGGACAGCAGGAGGCTCTGCTCCAGGCCTCTCTCCTTGGCGTGTAGACGCCGTCTTCTCCCTGCGTCTTCACAGCGTCTGCGACTTATGTGCCTCTTTCTGTTCATGTGTCACTTCCTATAAGGACACAGGTCCTGCTGCACCAGTGTTCACTCCAACAACCCATCTTAACTTGCTTACCTCTGTGAAGACCCCACCCCCTAAAGCGGTCGTGTTCATAGGTACCGACAACTGCGGCTCCGAATTTGGAGGGGACACAGTTCAGCCTGTAGCACAGGCCATGAGAAAACTGAGAAGGAGGATTTCAGGTGAGCCCCCGGGAGCAGGTATGTGGAGGGGAGGGTCAGTGGCTGCAGACCTTGGGGAAGCTTCCAGATGGCCTCAGTGCCCTGCAGGGGAGTTACTGAGCTCGGCACTGGTTCTCCGCACTGAGGCCCCTGCGTTGGTGGTCGAGGACAGCTGCTCCCTTCCCCTCCTCCACCCCAGCACCCCCACTGTAGTAACTTTCCATAAGCCCCACCGGCAGCACTCCTCGCCAGCCCCTCCCGCAGGCCTGGGTCGTTCTCTCCCAGGACGCATGAACGGCCCCCAGAGAATAGGACCGGATAGGATGGGTTCCCCAAGCCCCTGCACAGCTGCCAACAGCCCCTGAGTCCTGGAACCTGACCCTCCGAGGATGTGGGCAGTTCCCCCGAGGTAGAAAGGTCAAGAAAGGGGGTGTCATGGGCTTCCCTGGTGACACAGCGGTTAAGAATCCGCCTGCCAATGCAGGGGACACAAGTTCGAGCCCTGGTCTGGGAAGATCCCACATGCCGCGGAGCAACTAAGCCCATGCGCCACAACTACTGAGCCTGCACTCTAGAGCTCGCGAGCTACAACTACTGAAGCCAACGTGCCACAACTACTGAAGCCCGTGCGCCTAGAGCCCGTGCTCCACAACAGGAGAAGCCACCGCAATGAGAAGTCCCGCGCACCACAGAGAAGAGCAGCCCCCGCTCGCTGCAACTAGAGAAAGCCCGCACGTAGCAACGAAGACCCAACACAGCCAAAACTAACTAACTAAGTAAATTTATTAAAAAAAAAAGAAAGGGGGTGACAGACTTTCTGCTCTGTGACAGCCATGAACTCAAACCTCTTTCAGATGTTGCAGGGGAGCAGGTGGCCAGGTGGGCCCGGGTCCCTGTCCACGGGATGACCTCGTCAAGACGGCACCGCTCCCAGCTCCCAGGGAGGGGACGTGTGCATGGGCCTGCGTCGAGCGCTCCAGCCTGGGCTCCTCCCAGGCCCCACAGAGCCTGGAGTCAGCGGGGGGCATGGTGGAATCTGGGCTTGGACTCAGCACCTGTGGGTGGGCCTGGCTCCTGGGGGCACAGCGGACTTGCTCTTAGTTCAGGAACTGGGGTTTGTCAATCTCCGAACGCAGGTCGGGGGTTGCAGGGGCCTGGGGCAGCCCAGGCAAAGCATCCGAGAGCAGAAGAGAGACACATTGTCTCCAGTAAGAGCCCCAGACGGAAGCCCTGGGGCTCCCAGTCTCCCAAGGGGCCCACTTTGGGAGACTCATCTCAGGCAAGGGTAGGACAGGATATTTCTCTGAGGATGCCGCCTGGCCCACGGGAGCCTGTGACTCAGAGGATACTGGTTTGTTAAAACAACTCCCTGTACAAAGCCCTGGGGGGCATATAGATGCTAAAATAAGAACATAAACTCTTCCACATTTCCTCACCCGGAGAACACTACCAGGTACCAATTTCATTATTTAAAAAACATGTTTTAGGGCTTCCCTGGTGGCGCAGTGGTTGAGAATCTGCCTGCGAATGCAGGGGACACGGGTTCGGGCCCTGGTCTGGGAAGATCCCACATGCCACGGAGCAGCTGGGCCCGTGAGCCACAGCTACTGAGCCTGCGCGTCTGGAGCCTGTGCCCTGCAACGGGAGGGGCCGCGATAGTGAAAGGCCCGCGCACCGCGATGAAGAGCGGTCCCCGCACCGCGATGAAGAGTGGCCCCCACTTGCCGTAACCAGAGAAAGCCCTCGCACGAACTGAAGACCCAACACAGCCAAAAATAAATAAATAAATAAATAAAGTAGCTATAAAATTTAAAAAAAAAAAACAAAAAAAAAACATGTTTTAAAATAAAATCTTTACGAGGGATAATGCTATTCATTCTATATAGTAACTTGCAGTTGTCTCTGAATGATGCATTAAAGCATATTTTTGGCCCTTAGATGCACGTCTCACACATGATATTATGGGTAGTTTTACAGTGAGGTGCTGGAAGTGAAGGGTAAGGTTTAAAGCAGAGCTTCAGCCGTTATTACTGGCTCTCACTCTCCGACTGAATTTTACCTCTGTTGCGGGGCTTAAGGTTTGCTAACTGACTTCAACTTGAAATCATCTCTGAAGAAGAAACCCCCCCCATTCGCCCTGAAACCTCGGGAAACCCAGCCCACTGCGCCACCGTGTGGCGAGCGGAGCCCAGCACGAGAGGCGCGCCGGGTCTTGGCGAGCGCGCCGGGAGGGGTTGGGGGAGGTGGCCGCCTTTACCCAGAACTGTCGCTGCTCTCGCCCTGGGTCCCAGCGCGTCTGTACTCTGGGGGCTGCGCCTTCAACATCCTGGGTGCACGAAGCCTGATCCTCTGGGTGGATCCCGGGTGCATGGACCCTCCTGGCCGCGCCTCCTGCACGAGGAAGCATGACCTAAAGGTGGCAGACGCCCTCAAAGTTTGAGCTCCCGGGCGGGCCAGAGCGCGTGTAGATTAGGAGGTGAACGCATCCTGAAATGGTGCTCAGCGGGCAAGGGAGGGGCCTAGGTGCCATCACCTGCTCCCACACCTGTGCCCTGCCCACCTAGGTGAGGGCGGAGAGTCGGGGAAGGCCCCGTTGGGTGAGGGAGCTGGTGTCTGCAGGGCGCTCCAGCCCTGTGGGCCGAGGGGCTGGTGGCCGCCGCAGAAGGAGGGGAGCTGGGCCCTGGGCAGAAAGTGGGTGATGGTTGGGGGAATCCACTGAGGCCTGAGGACCCCGTGGTCCTGGCCAGGTGGGGGAGGGCAGCTGACCCCTTAGTGGGGAGCAGGGAGGAGGGGCTGCCGGAGACCCAGGATTTGAAACCCGTAGGTGGTGGGGTTCTTTAGACACAGGAATGGGGGAGAGGGAGGGCTTGGGGCTGCGGTCCTGCTCAGGGTCTCTGGTCTCCTGGTGGCCCTGGGGGCCCTTCCTCACCCGCAGTGCTCCAGACGCTCCCCTGCCCAGGGCTGCTTCTTGGGAATGGAATGATTCTCCTCCAGGACCTTAAAAGGGAGTCCTGCTGCATTTTTCTCTTGTCCTAATCATAAAATTAATAAATGCACTCTTTGGGAATTTAGACTATATTTAAAGTGGACAGAAAAATAAAAATGATCAGCAAGGCTGTCACCCAGAAATCAGGGGTAGGGTCAGATTTCGAGGGTGACGCCCTGCTTCTATCAAGTCTCCTGACACAACAAGCATTTTTGGGCTTCATGATTTCTTTTAAGAGGATCCACTATGGGCCCAATTTCTCTTTGCCTGTTCTCCTTCAAGTTCAGGCGTAATTTTGCAAATCAAGCCTGGAATCAAATGAGAAATATGTATTTAACACTACCCCGGGTCACCCCCATTACCAACAGTGATCCTTTTATAACAACGTCAACCAGATTTTTGGAGCTGTGTTCAAAACTTTCTACTTTTCCCCTAAATTGACACTGAAATTCACGTGTCCCCACTCCCCTTCCTTGTCCCAGGAGAAGCCACTCCCCACAGAGACCCCGTTCCCAGAAGACGTCCAAGTCGTTTAATAAAACCCGGTGATGAGACCACACACAGATGCAGACATTGTAACCAATTCTTGTATGAATGTCTCCGCAATGACTCTGAAGAAAATTATGCAAATCAGACCAGGCATCGCCTTGAAAGACCTCTGCTTCATTTCCCAGTGTCCTTAGTCACGATTTAACTGCATTGCAGACGGACCAGGTTCATGCCCCCGCGTAACAGGCGCCCCGGACATGCCCTGTGACACCCCGTCGACGTCTGTGCGCGAACGAGCTGGGGCGAGCGGGCAGGCGTGGCACTGGGGTGTGAGGGGCCGAGCGGACGCGTGTTAGGCATGTCTGCACAACTCCAGAGGAAGATGAGAGAGATGCATCCGTCCACACGGAAGCCTGAGCCTGGCACCGCCCTCCAACGCTGCTCTGAACGATTGCCTTGCTTTCGGTATGTCCTACTGCAAAGGCAGGTTCTAGTTCCACAGCTGGGACAGCGGTGGCGCTGGCATGTGACCCTGCGCCTGCCCGGAGCAGGTGCCACCCACAGCCCATCTAGAGACAGCGCCCGAATCCAGCCTCTGTCTTGGGGGGGGGGACATGGGGGCGTCCCAGTCTCAAGCACGGGAATCCCCAGAGGCTGGACCGAGGCTGCCGCCTGCCTCACCGTGAAGCACTGGTCCCTGCAGAGGGAGGACAGGTCACTTCCGTCCTCCTCCCTCCGGCTCCAGGGAAAGGCGGCCCCAAACCCGGTGCCACCACCAAGGGGACCAGGGACAGGACACGGGCTTGCCTGACAGCCTCCGAGTCCCCGGCTAGAGTCCTGTCCCCCAGGACAGAGGTCCTGCTCCTGGAGTGTGTGCGAGAGAGTGGGCGAGGGTGTGGGGGAGTGTGCACGAGCCTGGCGTGCGTGTGTGCAAGCACGTGCGTGATCTCAGTCCTGGGCAGCCTGTCAGTGTGCACGTGTTCAGGTGTGTGCACCTCTGTTGCGGGGAGGAGCACAGAGGAGGGTGATGAGATTTTCCTGTGCCCCCTTCCGCGGACTGGACTCGGGGAGGCCGGCTCTGAGCTGGGAGGGGTGGGGCAGGGGATGGGAGCGGGCTCTGTGTTCCTCTGAGACTCTTGCCGAACCCCCGGGGGTGTCCCTCGAGAGGGCGGGCAGTATCGGTGCCGGCCATCCCCTTGCTCTCCCCAGCCTGCCTCCTGAGCCCGGAACCAGCGCCTGTCCTGGAATCTGACCCTGGCTCCAGGCTCCCGCAGGCCTGGCCGTGACCGAGCCCACAGTGCCCCCTGGTGCCCTACCACCTCCGTGCACAGAGGCTGCGGGCAGCTGGAGCTGGTAAAGCGGCTGCTTTGTGTCTCCGAGGTCAGGGAGGGGGTCGTGCTGCTGGACCCACGCAGGTGCCCAGACAGGTCCATAGGAAGACAGGGACACATGGACCCATTGGTACAGCGACCGGCAAGTCAGAAGCTGAATCTTTTAGCAAATGAGTTCCTTTGTGGCCTAAGAGAATTCTGCTGGGTTTTTCTCGCCTCCCTGACACCAGGGCCTGGAGACAGCCAAGCGCCCACCCGGGAGGACTGGCCAGAGGCTGCCTGGGACCTGCTGTGTGGGCCAGGATGTCAAAGGGCCGCACGCACTGTCACTCAAGTCCCCTCTCGCCTCCCGAACCGACCGGAGAAAGGCTGACGCCTGGGTTGGCCAGGCACGGTCCCTGGCCGCCCCTGCCTGGCTTGCAGAAAGGGCTCGTGTCCCCCCCAGCGGCACTGCCACCCTCACTCCCTTCAGGGCCACTCCACCTGCTGCAGCCCCTGGCCGCCCTGCCCACTTCCCGTCTGGCTCGGTGGGAGCGGGTGGAGGTGCGGGCTTTCCCGCCACGAACAGCACCGGGATCACAGGATGCTCTTCCTGGGCGGGGCTGGACCCTCTGCCCACCTCATGTATGAGTCCCTTACCCAGGGTCCCACAGCTGTCAGAGGAGGAGGGAGCAGACAGAGAAAGAGAAACATGGGGTTAGAGACAGGGATGCAAGGAGGGAGACAGAGAGACAGAGAGATGAGAGGAAGGCGGAGAGGGAGAGTCAGGGTGGGGTGCAGAGGACTCAGCGCCCACCACGTCCTTTATCCCAGCCTCAGACAGCGCCCGCCCGGCATGTGCTCTGGCTTCCAGCCCCACCCCGGCCACCCGCCTGTCCGTCTCCACCACCCACGCCCACCTGCCCCCGGGGCCTGCAGCCCCCCTCCCCAGACTGCCCACACGCTCTCTGGGGTCCCTGCCCCAGGCTGCTGCCCTAGCACTGTACTGGGTGACTTTCTGGCCATGTGGCCCCGGGAGATGACATTCTGCGGGTTCAGGGGCTGTGGCTGGCAGCATCAGTGCTCCCCACATACAGACCCAGGGAAAGGCCGTCTCTACCCAAAGGGGCATAATGTGGCCATGGCTCCCACTCTGGACCAGACAGACCCAGGTGAGGGCAGCCTGGAGCCCTGCGGTCCCTGGGATGGAGGAGGCGAGCCTGGCACCAACAGCTGGGGGCCAGGACCATCCTCAGCACGATGGGACAGGATGACAATTGGGGGCTTGTTTTACAAATAAACACCCTTTTTGCACCTCGCTGGGGCGGCCCGGGGGGACCGCGGGCCGGGGCCACAACCAGGAGCTGGTGCTCCGCGGCTCCGGCGCCAGAAGTCCCACGCGGAGGTGTCGGGGGCCGCGCATCCTCGGGCGCCAGGGGAGGGTCGTCCGTCCTGCCTCTTCCGCCTGCGGGGGTGGCCGGCGGTCCTGCTGTGTGGCGGCAGCCGCCATCCGTCTGCCCTCCATCGTCACGTGGTGTCTTCACGTGGCCTTCTCGTAAGGGGCCAGTCCCGGGGGGTGAGGGGCCACCCCGCTCCCCTGTGGCCTCCTCTCGGCCGGTTTCACGCTCAGGTTCCCGGGGCCCCTTCCCAGCCCCGTCCAGCTTCCTGCACCCTCTGCCGTGGCCGCCTGTGCTTCTCCGCGCGGCACCTGCGCAGCTGGGGGCTCTAGCGGGCTGGGGGTGGGTGTCACGGGCCTAAGTGGCCTCGGGCCCCGTGGGAACTGGGCGCCACCGCGTCTGCGTGCCGAGAGAGCTGCTTGCCTGCGTTCGGCTTGGAGCCCGGCACAGCTGGGCCTCAGTCGGTCTTGTGTGGACAAATGAGTGAACCTGGAAACTGTCCCCCAGGCAACGCCCCCATGCATGGCTTGAGCCCTGGGAAGACGCCTCCCTGCAGAGCCTCTGACTGGGGTGCTCAGTGCCTCTCCTGTGGCGTTTCCGCTCCTGTTTGCAAAGTATGGGATGGAGGCTTGTTCTTCCATTTACTAATTGCCGGTCCCGAGGACTCCCGCGTCCCCCGGCGTCTGCGTAAGTGGTACATCACATCTGTTCACGTCCATGTTCTCAGGGACGTGTACATGGGCTCAAATGGTTAAACATCTCAAACAAATATACTTGGCAAATGGAAATCAAACCTTATTTTCTTTTAATTTCGGAGTTGTCTGTGGAAAGCTGACTTGAAAGGCATTGGAATTGGATAGGTAATTAATTCACATGCACTTACAAGAGAGGGGAGAATGCACAAATTATTTGTAACATTTTGTAAGCACTGAAATTAATGTAGTGTGAATTTGTCATTTCTACCCAAAGTTACAGATTTTCTATATTATAATTTAATCTTTTTAATGTAAAAAGAATAGGAATTTTGCCCTTTCTGGCCTCTCGGGAAGCAAGAACTAGTGTATCTAATTATCTGAACACATAAGAACATAAAGGAATAGCAAGGAGTGAAATTATAAATCAGCCGGGAGAACCCCACGTCTTCTGATTAAACTCTCTTTCTGGAGCGCTTAGCAATCATGTTGCCTCTATGTTCATAGTAATTGCATGTGTCAAAGCTGAGGCTTTGTGTAAATGGGAGGAACACGTTACAATTTTAATTCAGAGAGAGATAGCTGCCCGGGCTTGGGGCGGTGTGGGGAGCAGGGCGGCCGCCGAGGGGGCAGAGGCCCCGGGCAACGGGGTGACGGATGGTGCGGGGGTCTCATCAGGTCACGTCGCAACAGCGGAATTTCTGAAAAGGAGAAATGCAATTTACCAGCACCAAGCAGCCACCTGCTCTCGCGATGCCGCGCGTGAAGGAGCCCGTCTCATTTTCTTCCTGCTCCGGGGCAGTGAATTTCAACAGCAGATACTGTTGATCCTCAGGACGCAGGAAAATGAGATATTTTGACATACTTGCATCTGAGCAACAAAACAGAATCCTGTTTTTAACTTTTAGAGTGCTCCCCAAAGCCAAAGGAGTGGCCACTTCTCTCTCTCATTTCCCTCCCCCAAGGAATCCCAGCTTTCTTGTTTTTCCCAGCACCTGAGTGATTGGTGCCTTTGAAGTCTTTTTACTGAAGGGCTTGCGGCTTCCAAGCAGGAGAGGCTGGTGTGTCATCCAAGGGAAAGTCCAGCAAGAAACTCTCTCTGCAAGGGATTCGTAGCGAAGGCGCCGCTGTCACCGTGGCAGACTTGGTGACACCACGGTGAGGAGGCGCAGGGCTGGCGTGGCCACCCTTACATCCCATGGGCTCTGGATGTGCCTTCCGCCTTCTTCGGGCAGAGGGGAACCCCGCCATCCAGGCTCCCTCTCGCATGGACGGCTCAGAGCTGAGCCCACCCCCTGCCTCTCCCAGTCTTGGTTTTCTGGCTGGCCTCTTTCTGGCCAGTAAAAGGCCAGAGTTAAAGAAATCCTCCAGTTTAGACAAAGGTGGCAGAGGGTGGGACAGGGTTTGGAGGGCTTTGAGCTGCACTCTGTCTTAGCTCAGAGCAAACACCAAGGACGCGAGGCGGCTGAAACAACAGACATTTATTTCCCACAGTCTGGAGGCTGGACGTCTGAGGTCAGGGTGCTGGTGTGCTCGGTTCCTGGTGAGGCCTCTTCAGCCGCTGCCATCTCGCCGTACCTGTGCCCAGCAGAGTGAGTTCTGGTGTCTTTTCTTATAAGGGCACCGATCCCAGCAGATCGGAGTCCATCCTTATGTCCTCATTTAACCTTAACTGCCTCCTGTCTCCAGTGCAGTCCCGTTGGGGGTTAGGGCTGTGCCGTGAATTTGGGGGGACGCAATTCAGTTCGTAGCAACCAGTTAGCACAATTGTGTGCGTGTAGCAGGAGCACCTACTGCTGGGGAGGCCTCAGTATTGTGCCTGGTTGTCCCCACGCCCACCGGAGCTGGTGGGTTTTCCCCATCGAGCTCTCTTCTCCCTGGCAAGCGGGTCCCAGAGGGGCTATCGGGCTGCTTTTGCCCCAGCAATACAGGGCAACGTGTCCCGTGGAGACGGGTCCTGCCATCTACCCCATGGACACCATGAGAACACGCGTCCAGGCCACTGGGAAAGGCCATGTTGGACCAGCGCCTCCAGTGAGGGAAGGTAATTAGCAAATCATGAGCAAGGCTGGTCCTGCTTTCGGGACACTCTGCCAACCACGTCCCTCGCCCACTCACACGGACTCTCCACATCTGAGGGTCGTTGGTGGCGGGGATGCGAGCAGAACAGGAGTGGACGCTTCCGTAGCTGGGGAAGCAGCAGCCGAGGAGGCTACCTGGGACGCCTGGGTTGGGCAGGTGCCCACCTGGGGTCTTGGTCACACTGTCCTCGGACTCGGGGGGTGGAGATGCGGAGCCGCTTCCTGCACCAGCGTCGAGACCTGGTTGACTGCATGCCTGTGCGTGTGTGTGCATGCATGTGTGTGTGCATGTGTGTGCACGCATGTGTGTGTACATGTGTGTGTGTGTGCTCATGTGTGCCATCACACGTATCACGGAATAGGGTGGAAACACTGCTATTAGTATTATCATTATTTTCTGCGACTACAGGCTCCATTTCATGTTGATGTCTACTGGCTTTTTTTCCTTTTTTATTGAAGTATAGTTGATTTGCAATGTTTCAGGTGTGCAGCAAAGTGATTCAGTTATCCATACATGTATATCTGTTCTTTTTCAGATTCTTTTCCCTTATAGGTTTTCACAAAATACTGAGTAGAGTTCCCTGTGCTACAGAGTAGGTCCTTGTTGGTTATCTGTTGTATATATAGTACTGTGTATATGTTAATCCCAATCTCCTAATGCTGTTTCTTTAATCAGCAACAGAAGTGGAAACACCACATAAGTAACAGAGGCTCGAATGCTGAACTGGTGAGCAGGTCTTGCATCTCCTCCCCGAGGGGAGGGTCCCGGCCGGCGAAGCTGCTTCTGCTGAATGGAGCTGCCCCACCTGCACCCCAGGCCTGGCCTCCCTCCTGGTGCCCCTTTGATCTGAGCGACCGGCCGCCACAGCACAGAGGCCAGTGGCGGTACTGCAGCCACGAAGGCTGCCACGACTGGCTGCCACAGATCCCCCGCCGGCCCCTCCCTGGTGAGCTTGGAGGCCTTGTCGTGCCCTCAGCAGCCCCCGCCCCTTTCCTGGCTGCATGCTCACCTGCGGCTGACCGTCCCCAGCAGGGCCCGTGACAGTGACAGCTCGTGTCTACCAAGCGTTCACAGTGCCCGGCCCTGTGCTGCCCGTCCTCTGCCCCAGCAGGATGCCTTTGAAGGAGGAGAAGGGCGGGCATTTCTGGGTGCTCAGCCCTTCCTGGGCTGGGGCAGATCCTGTGATCAGTGCAGCTGACAGGCTGAGTGAGGAACGACCACCTTTGGGGTTGGTCCTGTCAGTCTCACCGGGCAAAACACGCGGGGGCCGTGGACAGCATCTGCCACTCAGGGTCACGTACACGGGGAACCCACTTCCCCTCTGCCTTTTTAATGTAATAGCTGACATCCACCGCCTGCTGCATCCTCTCAGTGACGCCAGGGCCAGGCAGAGGGCGCATTGGGACCCTCGAGGGACGTGAGTGGCGCTCGCTGCCCTGGGAGGAGCATGGCGGCCATGGCGGCCCCCTGCTGGGAAGACGCACCCATCTGGCAGCAGGAGCTGTGTGTGATTCATGACTTGAACGGTTGACGGGTGTGGCCGCAATCTGATTCCTCTCTCACTCCTTTGATTTATGAAGTTCGAGACCGCCGTCGAGGCTGGACCACTGTGTTGTCAGAGCATTGATTTAAAAGCCATTTGGCCGATTGAGAGCTTGTGTCAATGAAACATAAATCACAGTCTAATTTATAGATCATTCGACCCTCCTCTCTATTGGCGATTTTATTTTCATTGTAAAGTCTGATTTTATTTATTTATGTGTAAGAAAGAAAAATTGAGGTTGAATAGATATATCCCCAGTCCTGGGTTCTTGGGAATCTACCCTAAAGATGCCAGCGATTTATTTCAGCATGGTTACCCCACTTCACAAGCGGCTGGAATTTCTCTTGGCTTCCTGGGCACCCACCGTTGAGTTTTCTATGGCAAACTTGAAATTAGGCGTCTCAGCCGAAGACAGTGTTTTCCCCATAGTAGGATCCTTCAACTTAGTAGACGCTTAGTAGAGTTGAAGTAGATCCTTCAACTCTCAGCGCAGGGAGACAGCTGACACCCAGGCCCTGCTCACACCGCATCAGTTTTGCTCTGATTAAGTGCTTGAGTATCTTCAACATTTCACACTGCAGAGACAGCAAGTCTGTCTTTGAATTTCTAGAATTCTTCAGGATGTATGGAGATGGGCAGATGGGTATAGTGTATTGAAAGCAAACTTTTGAACACAACAGGCCTGGGTTCTCAGATCTTGATTCCTCGATTTACCAGTTGCATGCCTTTGAGGAGACCACAGTTTCTATGAGATTCTGTTTCCACACTTGTAATAGTAGGAACCTAGCTTTTAGGATTGCCGTGAGGATTGGGAATGGTAGATGTAAAATATCTGCGCACAGTTGTGTCTAAATTAGAGAGCGGCAGTGGTTATTGGGAGGGTATATAGAACTTCTAGAAGTTTACTAAATATAGTTGTAAAGACCTTGGAGGTTGGGATCCCATCACATAAATTATTCAGTAAATCAAGCCACTCATCTCTAATCCTGGCAGCTGCTCTGGAAGGGAAGGGCAGGGCAGTTACTGCTGCAGGAAGTGTCTGGAACTTTAGGAACTGTCCAGGAGGACTGCTTGTGGACATGGCAGCCTTTCTGCGGGGGAGGCCCGGGCGGTGCTGCTTCTGTTTGGAAAGCAGACTGAAGGGCCTTTGGTTATGGAAGATGGGAAGTGGGGGGTGCAGCCATAAACAGGGAGATGGAGACCGAGGGCACACCTCTGAGGGGTGGCCTCAAGGGGGTCTCAGTGCCCTTGATCCCCAGCGCCAGAGAGGCGGGGGCGGAGGGACCGGACTTTTGCCGGGGGGGGCGGTGCTTCTCTAAAGCGCACATCTTCCTCCTGCTGGGGAGGGTCCTGCCAACCCTTCCTGGTCCTGGGCTGTGGCTCCCGGCACAGAAGGTCATTCCTCACCTCAGGGAGGGCCTGCTACGCACGTTAGAAGGACACAGGAGAACGGAGGTGGCTGCTGCCCGCTGGAGCCCAGCGATGGGGCCAGGGTGACCGGACGTGTGCTAGGATGGGCCCTGGTGGGACGGCGGGGTGCTGGCCGGGAGAAGGCAGCACCTCCTGTGTCCTCTGAAGACCTGGCTGCTTTATTCCTTCTGTTAAAGGAAGAGCTGGCTCTGGGGGCGCTGGTGCTGATGGGGGTGTTCCTCGTTGCCTATGTCCAGTGGGCAGAAACGCACACAAAGCTACGGACCCTGCAGACACTGAAAACAGATTGTGCCTATTTGAACAACTTTATGACAATAAGTTCAACAGCTGAGATGAAACAGACAAATTCCCTGAAAGACACAAACCACTAAAGCTTACTGGGAAGAAAACAGAGAACCCAGGTAGTCTTATATATAAAAAATAATTGCATCTGCCATTAAACATCTTCCCAAAATTAAAATTCCAGACAGGCCCAGATGGCTTCCCTGCTGAATTCAGCCAAACATTTAAGGAGGAATCAGTACCAATTCTTTCTACACAAACTCTTTCACAAATGGAACAGGAAAGAATGCTTCCCAACTCAGTGTATGAAGCCAGCATTACCTTGATACCCAAACCAAAGACATTATATGTAAAAAACTAACTGCAGTATTCCTCATGAACGTAGGTGAAAAAATTGTTTACAAATTTAAGAAAATTGAGTCCAATAATATTTTAAAAGAACAGTACATCACAATAAGCAAAATTTTAAAAACACTTGAAAAAAGTCCAATATACAGTCCTGGTAAACGGTTTCAGCAAACTAGGAAAGGAAGGGATTGTCTTCAGCCTTATAAACAGCATCAGTGACAAACCTACAAGTAACATCACACTTAACGGTGAAAGACTGAAAGCGTCCCACAGGATCAGGAAGAAGGCAGGAATGAACGGCCCCCTCCACCCCGCTATTCAACATTGTATCTGTACCGAAGGCTCTAGCCCAAACAATAGGGAGACAGAAAAACAGCAGGCGGATGAGAAAGTAAGAAATGAAACTGTCTGTCTTCCCAGATGATATCATTGTCTACGCAGAAAACCCCAGAGGAGCTACAAAAAGAGGGGCTGGAACTAACCAGTCAGCATAACAAGTCCATGGGATGCAAGGTCGACATACAAAGCCAACTTCATGTAGATTGAATAGTGAAAAGCAGTCAGAAATTAAACCGAACAAATCTTGTTGCAAGTAGGACCCCGGCACGTGGGTCCTCCTGTGGCCTGTGGTCAGGAACGCTCTCCATTCTCAGGAAGGTGGTTAAAGGAACACACAGGACGTGGATGCTTGGGTCCCAAGGGCAGCCCTCGGGCCCTCACCCTCCAGCTCTGCATCATCCTGTACTTAGCAGCTTAGCTCAAGCAGCGGGATTAGGGGAGGGGGCTCAGCAGGGGGATGGTAGTGAGGGTGGGGGAGGAGGGGGTCACTTCTGATCTGGGGGCTTCCTCATGAAGCTTGGGGAGGGCCTCACTGAGGGGGGGGTGAGTGGAGCCAGCAGAGAGGGTGAGGCTAACGCAGAGGCGGGGCCCCCCAGTGGGGTCCTCCCGGGCCCTCCTCTGCAGGCGTAGGGATCCCGCTGGCGTTGACCTCCGTGTGAATGGCTCCAGTCACTCAATGCGCCACCTGTCTCCTCTCCCAGAGAAGAGGGGGTGGGGTCACTCTTACGGGGAAGCACTGGGCCCAGCAGAACGTGGGGGCCACACCCACGGGCACCTTGTACAGAGCGGCGGGGTCTCGGCGTGGGAAGCAGAGCGGTCCGGACGCCCCGTGGGAAGGCACGTGTCCAGAAGCTGTGAGTGTCGCGGGTGAGCTCAGAGGGTACAGAGACCTGATTTTCTTACTGGGCTGTGGTCGAGGGCTCCTGTACGCTGTGTTGGTGGGAGGAGAGCGGGGCCCAAGGATCCGTGCATGGGGTCAGGCTCAGAAAGGCCAGGAGGCGGGTCTGCTCTCATGGCCTAACTTCTCCCTTCCTCTGGGGCAGGATGAAGGCAGGGACGTCTGCCTGCGGGTTTGCCCTCGGGGTCAAAGGATGAGGAGAGAGGAGCAGCTGGTGCGCGTGGGGACCTCGCTAGGCGGGGTTCTGCCCCTGCTGCTTCTGTGCCTGGCCCTCAGGGTGGCGCACACGCCCTGCCGGCAGTCCTCCCCTCCTGCCAGCTCTCTTTCTTTACGTTGCTGGTCTTCTGCTCCCCTTCAAGGTGACTGACCACTGGGCTCGGGGCCACAAGGTTTCACTAAGACCCTTGCTGACCCCCCACCCTTAATTCTTCATTTTATCCCTGTGCTGAAAACCCCACGAATGCAATTCCTTCCCTTGGGCATTCGGCAGGCCCCTGAGAGGTGCTGAACAGAGCTCAGACCTCCCCCGTCTGTCC
Source organism: Balaenoptera acutorostrata (assembly GCF_949987535.1). Lineage (NCBI taxonomy): Eukaryota > Metazoa > Chordata > Mammalia > Artiodactyla > Balaenopteridae > Balaenoptera > Balaenoptera acutorostrata. The sequence goes on from NC_080065.1 coordinate 4,096,579, forward strand.
TGTGTCCTCTCCTCTCCCTTCTGACCCCTCCTCCACGCCATCCCACCTCTCTTCGCTCCCAGACCGGAAGCTGGTGCTGTCCCGGGTGACTACCTCTCCTCCCGCCCAGCCACAGCTCTCTCCAGGCACCGGTGGCCGCCAGGGCTTCTAAAGCGTGTCCACACCAAGGGGTAGTCCCTGGACCCTGGCATTTGCTGAGATCCTGGCAGGTGTCTCTCAGGTGCTGAGGAAGTCCCGTCACTTGTGGTCACTCCCTCACGCCAGGTGTTGTGGTTTCCCTTGCCTTGCGGGGGACTTTTCTGGACTGCACGGTGGAGGTGTGGAGAGCTCTGGTTTCCAGGGGACTCTCTTCTCCTTCCCTGTCCTGGTGCTTCTCCCCTCCGCACCCCGTCTCAGCTTCTTCCCTGGTGGGGGCAGAGGCCTCCTGTAGAGGTGTCAGCTGGGCCATGTCCCTTTTGGAGTCTCTAACAGAGAGCCTGTCCCTTGCCTCTTCCAGCTTCCGGCAGTGGCTGGCACTCCTTGGCTTATGGCCACACCACTGTAGTCTTCAGGGCCAGCACCTCCAAATCCCAATCCATCCTGTCTTCATGTCACCTTCTCTGTGTGTCTGCCTCCCTCTTCTAAGGACCCCTGTGATGGCATTTAGGCCCCGTCCAGACGATCCAGGAGGATCCCTTCAAGGTCCTTGGTATGGACTGAATGTGTGTGTCCCTCCCCAATTCACATGTTGAAGCCCTAACCCCTGATGGGATGGTGCTGGGGGTGGGGTCTTTGGGAGGTGATTAGGGTGAGGTGAGGTCATGAGGGTGGGGCCTTGTGAGGGGATTGGTGCCCTTCTAAGAGGAGGAGGAGATCAGAGTTTTCTCTGTGTCTTGTGAGGACTCCACACATCACTGTGGACGATCTCCTTTACTTAGAGATGACCGACTGTAGCTATAACCACATCCACAAAATACTTTCACAAAAGCACCTACATTGATGGAACCACTGTGAGATATGATTGACACACACAAAACCAACACAGCTTATGTTCAAAACTTAGGGCTTTCCTTACCTTGTGCCCCAAAGTTGTGATGCTGGTAATATTCAAGAAAAATAGTTTCCCTCATTACACTTTTTACAGGCACTTTTTCAAAAGTTTTTGGGAAGGTAGGTACATAGACAAGGCAGGGAAGAGAACTCAGAGAGGAGACACAGGGCAGATCAGGGCTGCTGAGGCCTCCGTGCTCTCACCTCTGTCTGGGGCTTGGGGGTACACGATCACCACACCTGGCTTTGGGGCTGTCCTGCTCTGTTTGCTCCTGGACCCTGGGGATCAGGAGGGCCAAACTCTTCCAGCCTGCTGTTTCCATCCTCCCTGCGATGTTTTTACCCTCCCTCCTTGGCATGTGTACCTCCTGAATCTGGCTTTCTAGCTCTGCCGTGTGTCTGGCAGTACAACCCAGACAGCAGGGGGGCAACTCTTTTGTTGTCACAAGACTTTGAGGGATGAGAACATGGCACCATAAGGGGAAGGGCCTGCCCTAAGCCCAGGGGACGGGTCCCCTGCCCGTGCCGCCCTGTGACTGCATCCCTGGGGCTCTGAGAATTCATGCTTCTCACTGGTCCCCAGAACCTGCCCCTTCCCGTTCTGCCATTGTGGGGCTATGCCAGGAGGGGTGTCTTCTCTGAGGTTGTCTTGGGTCTCCCCTGGGCACACCCCAAGTTTTAGCCCTATGCTGATGTTGTACAGAGCACGCCCCAGGCCCCTGCTGGGAAGTGGCATTCACAGCAGGGGAGACAGTGGTGGCTCCCTCCAGCCCCGAGGGGCCAGCAGGTCCAGACCTCTGACCAGGAGCCCGATGGGCCACGGGGAGTAAATGGAAATGGAGAGACTGAAAGAGGCGGGTGGGGGAGAGAGGGACCCCCACCCCAGTTCAGACTTGCCAGCCTTTCCCAGTTCAGCCGGTGCTGAAATTTCAGCTGATTCCCCCCAGTCCTCTCCAAAGAACTCACGGCCTTCGGTAGGGCTCCAGTGAGCGGATGTGGGTCGGCTTTGCTCCAAGACTCGCACTTTCAGTGACCGGGAACAGCCGTCTGAGACACTGCTCCAGGTCACTGGACTCATACCTTGGCAAGTAGAAACGCTCAGGTTTCCAGGCCAAACAAAGGTCATGAGACAGCAGTTTTTACAGAGGCCAGGGTGCCGGTGGGGGCTCAGGTGTCCTCCATGTCCAAGGACACAGAGGTGGATGGCCGGGGCTGCTCCCAGATTGAAGACTTGGGATGCCAGCATCCTGGGCAGCAGGTGTCAGCAGAGGGGCTGCAGGGGGACCCTGGGCTGGGGCTTTGGAAAGCCACCTTCGCATCTAGTACATTGTGTTACAGCCCTGCATCTTGTTACAACGCGGCCCTTGAGCTGAGATAATTACATTGTATCACATTGCATCATGTTGTGCCACGTGGTTACATTTCTGTTGCATGTGTTACACTATCTTACTCTATTGATAGGATTGAATCCAGGATTAGACTGAGGTGAGGGCTAAAATCCCTTCAAAGTAAGATCCCAAGGTTTGATGAGTTTCCTGCTTTCATGACTGAGATCTTGAAATTCCACTTCATTCTGAACTGCAGGACCTGTGTTTTATTTCTCTGAGGAAAGTAGATGTGAAAGTACTCACTGCGGAGACATCTGTCTACACGCAGTATGGACGTGTCGCCACTAAGCTCCCCTGGCGCTACCTGCACTTGACATGATTGTTATCAAGGTGCTCGTGTCCCTCCCTCTGCACGGCTGCTTGATCACAGAGCAGAGAGGACTCCAGCCTAGAAGGTTATAATAGGTATTCCCTAAAATATTGTCATGTTATGCTGCGGTGTTATTTTTAACACTTTCTCAATCCACAGTAAGGTGGATATTCACTGAACCATTCCTGTGTCAGCTTGTTTACTCCCAGCCTCACAAATCAGATGGAGCAGTTGTCCCGGTCATGCGGGGAGAGGCTGAGAAGGTGCCTCGTCGGCCGTGGGTGGTGGCAGAGAGGGGTTCCTGAGTTTGGCCACATGACTGCAGACTGTGGCCCTAAAGTCTCTCCCTGTTGTTGCCTTGCCATGACTCCATGGCGGTGATTACCCCAAATGTCCCCTTCTGGAGTACAAGGGCCTCAAGGCCACAGACTGCTTCTTCCTGTCACCTGGGTCTCAGGGGACAGCTGTGGCCAAGCTCAGGGTGGACATACAGTCCTGCCTCTGAGGTCAGGGGCTGCCCCCTCCTTTCTTCCCAGGACTGACTGAGAGCTCAAGGCCAGAGCCGGGAGGAGAGACCCCTTCATTCACTCAGTGGTCGGTTACTGTGCTGGAGCCAGCGAGTGGGTGGGGATGGGGGTCCTGCTGGCCGGACGGAGAAGGTAAGACGTGTCCACGACCCGCACAGCGCCGGTGAGCAGTGCCCCCGGGGGATCGGGCTGATGTGTTCAGGGAGGGAGCCCCAGCTCCAACCAAGGGCTGGATGGCCAAGGACCCCCCACCCCAGAGCAGAGCCTGGGAGGCTGGGGCCAGAGAGGTGTCAGCTTGGAAGGGAGGGAGGGAGGGAGGGAAGGAAGCAGAGAGAAGGGATTGAGAGAGGCAGGATAAGCAAGATCCTGGAAGACAGAGGAGACGGCAGAGCCAAGTCTGCTCAGTGCAAAGCGGACCTTGTCCAGAAAGGAGATTGACAGGTGGGCTGCAGGGGTGGGGCCACGGGAGACACCTCACCTGCGGCCCGGAGGGAGAAGCAGCACGCGAAGGGGTGATGTCAGAGTCCAGGGGAGCTGGAGAGCAGGAGGGGAGGGCCCTCTAGAACCTGCGGCGGAGGTACAGATGACCTTGCCGGGCGGGTGGGGTGTGTGTGACAGGAGCGGAGAGCTGGTGCAGGTGGCCTTGGAGGTGAGGGTCTGCAGACCTGGGCTGCGTGAATCGGGGAAGAATGATAAAGTCTTTGAAAATCAGAAAGCACGGGGAGCTAGACCTACGGAGACTTGGGAAGCCCCCTGTTGCAGGACCCGTGGGGACCCCTCGGCACCGGCACTCCCACAGAACCCTCCTTCCTGCGTGTCCGCTCTCTCTGTCCCACAGGCCCCCTCTGTCTTTACCCAGGGCCCCAGGGATGAGGCCCAGCCGTCCAGCCAGCGCACTTGGGTACTGGATGCCAGGACTGGGCGCTGGCAAGAGACGCTCGCCCTGGCCTCTTCCAGGGAAGATGCTCCAGCCATGTCCTGAGGTCCCTGGACTGGTGTGTCTGCTTCAGGCCTGCTGGGGCATGAGGCACACGTGTCCTCACTCCTTAGGCGGACAGCCTCTCTGGGTAGAAAAGGTCTCTGCTCTTGCCAAACACCGTGCTGGTGGTGTGGGGTGTAGGGAGGGTCGCGGAGGGGTGCCCAGTGGTCCCTGTGTGAGGGGCATTCTGGGACTTCAGTCCTAAAACTCGGAAAGTCCTGGGCAGACAGGGCTCAGGTGGAGGGAGAGGTACCTCATCAGCACCACGGGCCATGGCGACTGGGAGACTCAGGCTCCTTGGATGCCCCAAGGAGGGGGCACCGGCTGCTCTGGATCTGGCAGCCCCGGAGCGCAGCGTGTGTGGCGTCAGCATTGGCGCCTCTCAGCCCCGCTGAGGAGGGAGAGCCCCCGGGGGAGGTGTGCCCAGGGCCAGGGGCTGACCAGCATGCTGTGCCCGGAGCCTGAGGTCTCCTTCTAAGGGAACTGTTTATAAGGGGCGGGGAGCAGAGGGGCTGCACCCAGCCGGGCGGACCCCCCCCCACCCCCGCCCAAAGCCAGGCCTGCCGTGGACCCTTCCCTTCTCCGCGCATCTGTGCCTTCCTTTAAGATGTTAGGGTTAGGCGACCATGTGCCCCGGCTCCGCGGGCCGCCCCGTCCCTTCCCCCTCGGCTGACTACCCCCCCACCCCCAGTCCGCCCCGTGCGTTCTCTGCGCCCGCCCAGCGGTGGCGCTGTTGCCCTTGGAACCGGGGACCCCCTGCCTCCCGACTTCGGGGGTCCCGTTCCAGCAGGGACAGGAGCCCGGGGCGCACGGGAGGGTGGGGACCGGCGACGGCGGCCTCGCAGGGGGAGGGGCCTTTGGGGGCCGGTGCAGCCCGAGCAGGAGCGGGACCCGCGGACCTGCGGACCCCTCCCCACCGTCCGCCGCCCAGAGCAGAGGCGTCCTGGCCCTCCTCGGGGGCGGCGGGGGGCGGGCAAGGTGGGGCACCCCGGCCCCTCCTCTCCCCCCTCTTCCCTTTCGCTCCCCCCCCTCCTCTCCCCTCCCCTCCTCCGCTGTGCGGTGGTCCCGATGGTCCATCGGGGCAGCTCCGGGTCCCGGTCCCTCGGTCCCGGCGCTTGCAGGCTGGCAGGGCCTTCCCAGCTCTGTCCCCTCAGGACGCTCCGACCTCGGGTGACGGCCGCGTCTATGACCCACTCCTGAACTGGGGCCCTGCAGGCTGTCCTCGTGGGCCCGGCGGGCGGCGTGGGGACTGTCCCGCTGCCGGACACGTGCGAGGTCGCAGTAGCGGAGGGAGGGACGGCAGGTGGACCGGTCCTGGTCCAGCCGGAAGGAAGGGGACGAGCGGGGAGCCCCGGGCAGCACATGGCCCTCAGCACCGGGTCTGCGGAAGCCAACAGCAAAGCGGGCTGCTTTCGATGTGATATCTCCAGTCTTTTAAAAAGTAATTTCAGGAAATGTTTTTTTTTTTGGCTGCTCCACCAGCACGTGGGATCTTAGTTCCCCGAGTAGGGATGGAACTCGGCGTCCGCTGCAGTGGAAGCGCCCAGGGAATTCCCTAGGAAGTCTTTCTTCTGCTCTTGTTAGCTGTTAGCATTTATTCTGCTCTTTCCATTTGGTTCCCCCTCCCCAGCTTTACTGAAATATAAGTCACATAAAACATTAAGTAAGTTTAAGGTGTACAGTGTGATGCTTTGATGCTTGTGTGTGTTGTGTAATGATTACCACAGTAAGGTTAGCTAACACACCCACCGCCTCACACAGTTTGTGTGGAGGGGAGAGCTTTTAAAATCTACCCTCTTAGTAACTGTCAAATGCAGGGTAGGGTGTTGTTACTATGGTCACTGTGCTGTAGTTTTCTCCCTGGACCCATTCATCTGATAACTGGACCACACCCCCCCGCCCCCCATGGTTTTCCACCCCTGCCATCCACATGTTGGGTTTTGCTTGCCTATCTTCAATATTTGTCATGTTCTTGTGAATTCTTTAGATCTCTTTCTTCATGTATTTTTATTATTAAGATGTTCTAATTTGCTTAAGTTGTTAACTATTTTGCTTATTCATTCTTGTGTTTCTTCTTTATTATTTTGTTCTACCCTATTCCTCATTTCTGAAGTGATGTTTTCCTCTTATTTCTGATTATATCTTAGGTACTATGTACTCATTTCTGAGTTTTTCTAATTTTGAATGATCTTGTCCTCAAATTTTAATTAAAAAAAATTATTTATTTTATTTATTTTTGGCTGCGTTGGGTCTTTGTTGGTGTGCGCGGGCCTTCTCTAGTTGTGGAGAGTGGGGGCTACTCTTCATTGCGGTGCGCTTGCTTATTGTGGTGGCTTCTCTTGTTGCGGAGCACGGGCTCTAGGCTCACGGGCTTCAGTAGTTGTGGAATGCGGGCTCAGTAGTTGTGGCGCACGGGCTCAGTAGCTCCGCGGCATGTGGGATCTTCCTGGACCAGGGCTTGAACCCGTATCTCCTGCATTGGCAGGTGGATTCTTAACCACTGCACCACCAGGGAAGCCCCCTCAAATTTTATATTGTTTACCTGTTGCAATCAGCTTGTTTTGAAGTCAGCAGGCTATGATTTTGACCTGTTTCTGTGCACATCTTTCTGCGTGCTTTCGTTACCTGCAGGGATACTATTCTGCTCTTTTTTCTTTTTTCTTCATTTAATGACTTGGCGTAGGGTTAGATTTTGATCCTCTTCTGTTGCTCGTTTCTTATGTAAAACTGATTTTTCTAAACTTTTAGAAGGAGGCCTGCTCAGTACAGCGCTTCTAGCTTCACAGGGATCCTTCTCTTGTTTTCTTATAGATAAAACAAACAAACAAACACATGGTGGCCTAAGATTTTCTGACTGTTCCCCGGCCCTGTAACTTTTCCTCTGACCTTATTTTTCCTCTGTCTCTATTGTCCTGAACATGAAGCCTCAGTGTGGCCCTGTTCTGAAAGGGAGCTCTGGAAGGGCTGGTTCCCACTGTTTTCTTAAAATTTGTAAGCAAGAGTAGATGCTGTCTAAAATTTACTTCTTATTCCTATAGTGTTCTTTTCCAGAAACGTGTTTTGGTTCTCCATCCTGAGCACTGTGTTAGGCTTGCAGCACTTTGTCCCTGTTGGGGCTGCAGCCAACCCCCAGCACACTCACTGATTTCCTCATCTCTGCCTTTGGGAGACGGTACTGGTGGCGTGTCTTTCCATGCCTTCCCTCTTGAGAAGGACGGTCAGAAGTCTCCTTTGCCACCTGAACTCAGGCTGGGGGATCTTCATTCACAGTTGTCTGTGTATATCCGGCAGGTCAGGGAGAGTCGGCAGGGGCTCAGCAGGTGAGCCTCATCTCCCCGGGTCCTCTTCGGCGTCGTGCAGAGGCCAGCTCTCTTTGGCTGGCTCGAGAGAGCAATGGACCTGTTTCCAGCTTCCTTTCTGGAGCTGCCCTCCCCCACTGCATCAGGACCCCTCTTCCCTGCTACGTCATGTTTACACCTGGTCCCCTCTGGCCAGCTGCTTCCCACCTGCTGACCTGGAGCGTTGAGACCCCTTGCTTGTCCTTGGGTCATTCTTACAAATGGGTTTTTAAGAAGGATTGTCCTCAACAATTCACAAGAGCATGTCCTCGACACTGTAACTTCCTTGAATCTGGATCAAGACACTAAGCAAATTCCCGGGCACCATTTCCTGGTTATTTCACTTGTTGGATTTTCCCTTGTTTGTGTGTGCATTTTTAATATTGCATTTTTCAATTAGTATATGGTGGTGATTATGTTCCTATGTTCAAGTAGGCAATTATCCAAGTAGTTGGTTTTATGTATTCATTCATTTAAAAGATGCTCTATATTATAATTAATAGTATTAAGGAAATTCATACAAAGCTTAGCAAAGCCAGTAGCTGTCATACAGCCATATCTTTAGGGAAAATGCCACTTGACTTGGTGATCACTTACTGAAATAAACCATGAAATCATTCACTTGCTTTTCAGGTTGCCTTTTGTTTTTTTTTTTAAGTAACCTTTTTGTTTTGGAATAATTTTAGATGTACAGAGAAGTTTCAAAGAGAGTACCCAGCATTCTCGTGTTCCCTTCCCCAAGTGTACACACAACTGTTTCACGTCGTCACAACAAGAGGTCGACCTCGGCACATTACTGTTAGCAAAACTCCAGAGTTCCTTCTGACTTCACCAGTTTTTCCACAATGTCCTTTTTCTTTGATTCCAAGATCTAATCCAGAATACCATATTGTGTTTAGAATTTTAGTTATTTTTCATGGTATTCTGTGAAAGCAGTGGTGACCAGTCAGGAAAGATTTTGTAGAAGAAACCAGCCTGTCTGGGATGCTTGCTGCACACCTGTGATGCGACTCGTTGAGAACATTGGCAACCCTGCTGGTCCCCTTTGGAGGCCTGGAGCTCCTGGTGCATCACTGTGATTTTCCTTCTTAGGAGGAGAGTGGGTAGTCATCCCATAAACACTAATCCTAAACCAGACGTGCCAGAGGGAATATCTCCTCTTCCAAGCTGTTTCCAGGTTTGCACCGAGGCACATGAATCCATGGGTCATCACCCCCGTGAGGTGTCTGCAGTGACCTCAGTGCTTCATAGGTATACGCGTGCATCCCCGCAATCCATGCGGGGGAAGCCTGGCCCCTTTGTTAATGACTGAGTCCTTTGGGCGTCAGCCACTCTCATCTGAGAAGGGCGGTGAGCCAGGTCTCACCCTCCCTGCACCCCAGGCCCCAAGTGTCCACCTCCAACCTGAGTGACCAGAGCAGAGGGCGGAGGGCGGAGGGCACATTGGGCTCACTGAGTAGAAACGGGGAAGAAGTCTTCAGCCAGTTTCTACTGATCACAAGGCAAAATGGCCTTTGACTCAGGACACATGATCTCATGGGAAATTCACAAGGTAAGAATGTTACCCTGAAATCTTGTTATCTCAAGGAATATCTAACAGCAGGTAGGAATGCTGAGAGCAGGTCAGAGCAAGAAAGGAAAGTGAAGCTTGTTAAAGAAAGTAGGAGTTGGAATGATGACACGTTGCCAGCAACTTTTAATCCCTTTACTAAAAGAAAAGAAATGTAGACAATAAATAATGCCAAATGCAGCCAGGCACGTAAGCGTGTAGCTCCCACTCCCGGGCGGTCACCCCTCTGCCCCCAGCTGATGTCCTGTAGGTTGAGTCCACCTCCGAGGCCTCTTCGTGAGGGGAAGAGGTCCTGGCGATGACGGTTGACGTACTTAGAGATGACGGAGTCTTGAGGACACAGTGGTTGAAACATTCATGACATGCTTTCCTGTATTTCCAAATCCATTGTTGTCAGTTGCATAATTAATGGTGACATTGCTAATTCTGGAAGAAGAGAGAGTTTGCATAATTTGTTTATGAGGAAAAAAAAGGCTTCTGTTGGGAGAGCCCTGATGTGCTCTGCTGAGATGCTCTGTTTCCCAAACATTGGAGGACAAATCACATTCTTTCCCAGTTTGGAAACAGAATAGGACTTAATCCTACCCGAATGTGTTCTCCCTCCCTGGACTAGTGCAGGGACCCAGGCAGTAAAGAAAAAAAGGGCTTCGGGGCAAATAGACCTCCGATTCCCGAGAGGTGGTGAGTAGTTGGGAATAAGGGGCCAGCGTGTGGCCACACGTGGGGTGAGTAATCAGCTCTCTTGCAACATCTGGGGCTCCCCCTTGGGCAAGATTAGGCTCCACACCCGGCTTGTAATGGGGCCAAGAGACGTGTGTGTGGCGTGGAGAGATAAGGGCAGAGGCGTCCTTGGGTCGTCCAAGCATGGACTGCATGCTCAGAAAAGACGGAGAAGGTTTGAATTCTTCTGTAGTGTTGACCGATAATGTCCTGGACCTGCGCTAAAAGATTTCCTTGATTTCATGCTTGAGGTGCCAGGCACAGCATTTGGTACCAGCCCCAGAGCACCAGCCCCTGCCAAGTAGTCTCCAGTGCCTCGGAGGTTGAACCAGAGGATGCTTCTGCTTTCAGGGGCCAACAGGAAGCCAGAGAAATTTAGGGGGCCAAGCAATTGCATTTACTGAGTTTCCCTTAAAGTGGTAGCTCGAAACACTCATGGTGTTTTGTTGATGTTGGGCGCCCCAGTGCTCCCTGTTCCAAGGGTCCAAGCTTGGTGGTTTGGGTGCCCTGTGACAGGAGAATCAACCCCCATGTTAAAGCATTCAAAAGTGCTTTAGGTAAGAGGGCATATTATGGCCGCTAAAAAAGTTAGAGCTAAATTTTACTTTCGAGTGGTTATATTATTTTCCTTTTTCCTTTATCAACTGTTGCTAAATATTTTCTCTCTGGTTATTTTATTTTATTATGTCCAATGCATGAAGAAGGTCACCTGAATGCCCACCACATTTTTGTTAGTTTATTCCAATGGTGTGCTTATAAATATTCAGCGACTGGGTTTCTGGGGAGAACAACCCTGATTTGCAAGGTTTGCTGATTGCTGTGGTGTAAATACTCCCACCCAGCAGATTTCAAGCTGCCCACATGATGCCACTGAGAAGCCGGGAAGAGATGTACACATCGCCCCCACCCCCGGGAGCTGGACAAGCCGCCGGAGCTGCTTGGGATGTGAGACAGGTGGACGCGCCGCCCCTGAGGGGCAAACTGCCTTCTCTTTTTTATGGTTACATATACAGCTTTGTCTCCCAAGAGAGGGCTGATCTAGAAGGTGTGGCTGGATCGGCACAGGTCAACGTCATCCTGGGGTTGGCGCGAGGAATCATTACTATCGTGTGCTATGAAATAGCATACATTTTCTTGGCTCATCCACCATCACTGAAGCACATTTTTTAAAAAACAACATGATAGACTGTAAGGAGTCTGGTGTTAGGAGCCATGCTCCCCAGGACTAAAATCCTAACTCTCCTTGACCTTGAGAACATTACAAGAAATCTCCAGCCTAAAAATGCTTTCCTCTGATGGCGTGAAGATTAAATAGGAAATACAGGCATAGCTCCTAACCCAGGGCCTGATGCACACTCCACGCTCAGGAAGAGCTAGTTTGCATCTGCTTTTCCACAAGGAATTTGGGTAACTGGCTGTAGAAATCACTCAGAGAATCTAAAAAGGAGTGTGAACTCACTCTCCAGTTGCTAATAGTCTAGCAGGGAAGTGATGGTCATTGGGGTGTCCAGAGAGAGCTCCACTGGGTGACAGGTGGGTTGGCTCAATCAGGCGGGCTAGTGGGGGCAGCCCTCCCTCCTGCCCTCTGCCCCCCTCTTCTGCGCTATCCAGGGCAGTAGGAGTCACATCCACTGAGAAGGTGATGTGTACAACGAACCGTGAAGAATGGGTGACATTTGTCATGCGGTGGGGGGACCATGTCTTGACAAAGAGTTTGAGGGTTATTTTTCAGAGAAATGTGTATATATGTATATATAACTTACAAATGGATATAGCTTATAAATGACCACACCAAAAAATCTGTTTCCATTTCTTTAACATTTAAGTAGGCACTAAAACATTTAGATAGGAATTCCTCAAATTCCAAACATTAAAAAATACTGAGATGGGGCTTCCCTGGTGGCGCAGTGGTTGAGAGTCTGCCTGCCAATGCAGGGGACATGGGTTCGAGCCCTGGTCTGGGAGGATCCCACATGCCGCGGAGCAACTGGGCCCGTGAGCCACAACTACTGAGCCTGCGCGTCTGGGGCTTGTGCTCCGCAACGAGAGGCCGGGATAGTGAGAGGCCCGCGCACCGCGATGAAGAGTGGCCCCCGCTTGCCGCAACTAGAGGAAGCCCTCGCAGAGAAACGAAGACCCAACACAGCCAAAAATAAATATAAATAAATTTAAAGCTCCTCCAGGTGAATAAAATGAGCCGTACACATGAAAATGATCATATGGCCCATTTACCCTTAGTCCACTAGGAAACTTGGGTGGGCTTAGGTTTCATAAACCAAATCTCTTCCATTAAAAAAAAAAATACTGAGATAAGAAAATGGTATTTCCCTTTTCCAAGATGTATTTTATATCACTTCAGACCCTGCGACGTACTGTAATGTGAGGTCAAGGGTATGTGGCATCTCAGGCCCACCACTTAAAGCCGGTAAAGAAACAGAAGCCCATTGTGTTCCAGATTTGGTCACACCAGTCCTCAGGGACACCACTGACTCTCTCTCTGACTTTGCTGACACCTGGCTCTTCCGTGTCCCTTCTGGCTGTCGGGACTCACATCTGAGGTTACTGTTCTCAGTCTCAGGTTTTCCCACAAATTCATTTTCATTTCTCCTCCCCAGGCTTGCTCATTGCCTCTATTTCTGTAAGACAGTTGTCCCATATCTCTTATTCCAGTCTTCTAAACAGCATCCAACATGGTGCTTGTGGTCAGAATAGCCAGGATGAGTTCTGGCTTGGTCACTTTCCATTGTAGAAATCTAGCAAGAGATTATTTTATTCAAATCTCAGTTTCTTTATCCAGGAAAGAGACAGTGAAGTAAATAACAGGAAGATTTTGCGGAAATTAAAATAAAAGTATACATTTAAAAGTGCAGTATAAATGTTAATTACTATTGATGCTGTCATTTTAGACCATAAAAATAGAGGCATGAATCTCCCCTTTTTCCTGAAATTCTTCCAAACTAACTAGAGAAAAAAGTCCTTTCTCAAGCCCACGCTCATTATACTCTGACTAATCTGGAAACACGCATCTCTGTACAACAAAGCTTTATAGAAAATGCCCATAAAGAATTCAGAAATTGGAAACATTGAACATGGATTATAAAATAACAAATTAAAAACAAGCTTGGAAATATTTGCAGGGATCAGGAAATTTTAAAAAACGACACAGCTAATTTGTAAAAGAATTAAATAGAACTTCCAGAAACAAAACGTTAAGAAACTGAAAAAACCTCAACAGATGAGTTTAATAGAAAGTTAATAAAGCTGAAAAGAGAACTAGTGAATTGTAAAATAGGCCCCAAATTGTCCCTAACCAGAAAGATTAAAAAAGGAAACTATAGAAGAATAGATTAGTTTAACAGGATGATTTAGGAAATAACAGATTTGTTTAATCAAAGTTTCTCAAGAAGGGCTAAGACAAAGCATGTGGAGAGATAATGGGTGGGGATTTCCCAGGATTGATTAGAAACACTGATCTAGAAATTTCAGAATCTCAGTTAATCTCAAGCAACATTCAAGCATGAGGGAATTCATTTTCAGATACATCTTAATAAAACTGCAAAACAACAAAGACTGAGAAAGTCTTAAAAAGAGACAGCAAAAAGAAACAGATTCATTATGTTCAATTTTCTTTGAGTGCTTGGACATATTCACAAGAACCTTTTAAAAGTGCTTGTCTGCTAATTCCATCATTCTTGCCATTTCTGGGCAATGGACAACTTTGAGAACTGTCAGTGGTAACACAGGGCTGGCACAAATTCAAGGTCTGACCAGGCAGAGTAGAAAGACCTGGTTGAATGCTTGGGACTTTCCATAAAGATCCCAGAAAAGGCACACCTGAGTAGTAGGGCTAAACTAGATTCAGGGTACAGGCTAAACTGTATCCAACTTAGCCTGAAATCAGCCTTCAGAGGACCAACTTGATCCATGGAAAATTTACTTCCTTTTGGGAGGAAAATCCTCAACACTCACTAAAGGAAGACAACAAAGTCCAGCCACTCAAAGACATAGTAATCACAATGCCCAGCATGCAATAAAAATGATTAGACATGCAAAGAATCAGGGTAATTTGACTCATTCCTAGGAGAAAAAAACCCAGAAACGACAGAGAAGACGAAAATAGCAAAAAGGAATTTTAAAACAGCTCTTTAAAACATTTCCAGGTAGTTAAAGAAAACTACACATAATGAATAGGGAAACAGAAACCATAAGAAAAGATCCACATTAATATTCTGGAGCTGAAAAACACAATATCTTAAATGAAAAAATCACTGGATGGTAGTGATTTCTAGTAGACTAGAAACTAAAATGAAAAGTGAACTTGAAGACTGGCCCATAAAAATTGTCCAAACTGAAGCAATAAAAGAAAAAAAAAGGCTGGAAAAAAGAGCAGCTCTTCATTGACTTGTGGCTTAATATCAAGAGGCCTAACATAAGTGTAATGGAAATACAAGAAAAAGAGGAAGGGCAGAAAAGTATTTGAATAAATGATTGAAATTTCTCCAAACTTGGTGAAAAATATAAACCTACAGCACTCAAAGAAACTCAGAGAAAAAAAGAAAATCATACCGAGGCACATTTTAATCAAATTACTGACAATGAATTATAAAGAGAAAAACTTCTTAAAAGTAGCCCAAGAGAGGGGGACATATTACATGCAAAGTGACAAAGATAGAAATGATGGCCGACTTCTCATTGGAAACACTGCAGGACAGGAGACAATGGAACACCAACTTTGAAGTGCTGAGTAAAAAAAAAATCATTCTAGAATTCTAAAGCTAGTTAAAATCTCCTTATAGAAATGAGGCAAAATAAAGCCAATGACAGCTGAGATCAGCTTTTATTACTAGCAGAATTGGTAATAAAAAATCATTATATTATTTCCTCAAGGTAGAGAAAAATGATAACACATTAAAACCCACATCTGAAGGAATTAAGACCGCTGAGGGATAGTAAATGTATGGGTAATGAATTTTTTTTCATTTTTCAATTTATTAAAACAATTATTGACCCTTTAAAGCAAAAATAATAAAAATACATCATGTAATATGTAGCATATGTGGAAATAATCTGTATACCAACATTAAAATAAAAGGCAGGAAGGGAGACATGAAAGTATATTGTTATAATCTTTTATATGTACAGTGATACAATGTTTTATAAAGGTAAACCATGATAAAAGCATATTGGGACTATAGAGCAAACACTATACAAATAAAATAAAGAGTAACCACTAAGTCAACAGAAGACATGAAATGGAATATTAAAAAATCCCAAATCCATAAGATCACAGAAAAAAGAACAAACAACAGATGGGAAAAATATAAAACTCATATCAAGAAGTTGGACTTATATCCAATTATATGAGTAACTAATTAAATTAATAAATTAACCAAACTAAACAAAATGCAGGTATTGTCAGACTGGATAAAATAATGCTGCCTTTAAGAAACAATTTTTGAACATAAAATTAAAAGGATAGAAAATATTATATTATTTAAATACATTCATAAGCAAGCTGGAGTAGCCATATTGGGACAATAAGGGACATTTCAATAAAAAGACATGACAATCATAAATATGTATATACCTAACGTGAGTCTCAAAATACATAAAACATGAACTTACAGAAACAAGAGGAGAATAGACAAATATACAATTAGTTGAAGATTCAGCACTATTCTCTCAGTAACTGATGGATCAAATAAGCTGAGAATCAGTAAACATATAGAAGACTGGAACAAATTAGCAACGAAGTAGGTCTAACTGACCTCTTTAGAGCATGACACCTTATAACAGTAAAATCCATTCTTCCCACATCCACATGAACATTCACCAAAGTAGATTATATGCTGGGCTATGAAACAGGTTTGGGTACATTTAAATGGATTGAAATTATACAATATATATCCTCTGACCACAAAATAAATTAGAAATCAACAAGTAGACATTGGGAAATCCTCAAATGCTTAAAAGTTAAATGACGTATTTTAAACCATAGTTCCAATGAAAAAATCACAAGGAAAATTAGAAAATATTTTGAATTGAGTGATAATGAGAAGGCAACACATCAAAATTCATGGGTTGCAGCAAAGCAGTGCTTAGAGGGAAATTTTAACATTAAATACTTCAAAGTACATACTTTGTATGTACTTAAATACATTAAATAGAAGGGAGGCAATAATATACATTACATAGAAGGGAGGAAAATAATATACATTACATAGAAGGGAGGAAATAATAATATAGAAAACAGAGAAAGTTGATGGAAATAAAAATTGGTTCCTTGAAAAGGTCAATAAAATGATAAAGCGCTAGATAAATTGATCAAGAAAAAAAATATGGGAAACACATTTACCAGTTTCAGAAACAAAAGAGGGGCCATCACTACAGATGTTACATAGATTAAATTGATAATAAGGAAACATTATGAAAAATTATGACCATAAATTCAACAACTTAGATGAAATGGACAAATTTATTGCAAGGCACAAATTACCAAAACTGACTCAAGGAGAAATAGAAAATCTAAATACTCATGAAGCTATGTAGAAGAAAAGAAATGGGTATGTATGTGTTTTCTAGGAGTTTTTATTATTATCTATAATTTTTAGTCCTCTCCTCTTTCTTACTGTAAAAATAATAATCTTGGCCATGATTTTCCTGCATGTGATTTTAAGATTTGTTTCAGATTTTCGCACTTGTCTGGGTCTTGACTTATACTTATGCCCCAGTGTATTAGGTCTCTAGTGATATCCTGTGAAAATTTACTCTTTCTCACAGTATCAGATTAAACAAAAATGTTGTTCTCTCTTCCTGGTATCAGATGTCAGAGATATTAAAAATTAACTTTCACTGGTGTCCAGGAAAACGAAACAAAACCACTGGGCATCTCTAACAGTCTGACTTTTGCCCTGAGGGCATCGTGGTCTGTGTGAACAGCCGGGGAAAATCACAGTAGCACCCAAGACTCCTCTAATCTATTTACCATAATCCCTTAAAATCTGACAAAGACTGAGGGGCAAAGCAGGACACATCAGAGGAACATCCTCCTGTTGACAACTGCAGGTAAAAGGTCAGAGCTCACCTCTGCAGGTAATCCACCGGGTCTGCTGAAATCCAGGTGTGAGTGCAATAAACAAGCTTCCCGGGGCACTGGGCAACACTCCTTTCACACTGAGCCTCATAAAATTGTAAGGAAGTGCCTTGGGACATAACCACTCTGTCTGATGTTTTGCTTCACTGTTTGCTTTTTTTCTTTACCATTTGCAAATGTGTTCTCAGTTGATTTTATGAATCTCTGAAGAGCAGAAGAAAACCGTATGCTGCAGCTCCCTGAGGATGGAGATTTTGCACACGGTGTTTCTGTGGGGACACGCTGGGCGTTCCCCAGGAAGGGGAAACTGTCAGACTTAATTAGCAATGGCTCCTCTGAACTCTGGATGCTTCCGGGGCCTCTATGACAGGCTTTGTCAAAGCAGGCTCTTGACCATGACACTTCACATCCTGAGTGTTCTGTTTTCCTCAAGCACTGCATACAAATGAATGAGGCTAAGAGAACGTCAAATAGGAAGAGATGTGAACTGCAGTAAACAGGGAGCTGTAGCAAATAGGGAGACTTTCCAGCCTCTGCGTGCCTGTGCATGTGCACGTGTGCGTGTGCACGTGTGTGTGCACGTGTGTGTGTGTGGTGTACGTTATGTGCATAACTAGAAGTGAGCGTTCAATTCGGTAGATTGTTTTCTGTATCAGAAGAAGTCGTGGCTGTTGAGACACAAGTGGCCCCGTGCCGTGTCACCCCGTGTTCGTGCTGCCCACGTGCTGCAGATGAGGAGGCACACTTAGTCTCCGTGGCGCCCCTGCAGTGCACCCCTGAGCGCACCTGACGCCCGGAGTCTCCGAGTTGAGGCAGGAGCGGGGGGGGGGGGTGGGGGTGGGGGGGGGCATGGACCGGAGGGCCGGGGGGGGGCACCCGCTGACCAGGAAAGCTTGCTGGGGCGGCACGGGAGGTGGCGAGCGGTCAGGCCTGGAGTGGCCCCTGAGCAGGGGCTGGGGTGGGCATGGACCGGCCTTGGGCAGCCGCTCCTTACTCTCCAGGGGCCGGAGAGATGTGTGGGGTGAGGACAGGGGCCTGGCCTCCTTGAGGGAGCGGGGTCTGGACGAAGAGAGCGGTGTGGCGTCCCCAGGCTGCGGCGGGGCCGCGGGCTGTGTCGCCCGGGACGGTGGCGCTGCCTCTGAGACCCCAGGTCGGAGGTGAAGCTGCCGGCGGCGGGCTCGGAGCTGCTCTGCCTGGAGAGCGTCTGCGGGACCCCAGAGGGCTGGGCGGGGTTTGGGCCCCCACGGGGGTCCTCAGGCGGCGGTCCCGCGGGTCATGCTGCCCTTGCCGGGGCGGGCAGGCGGGCCCACCCTGGCCTGACTTCCAGGTCTCTGCCTGACCCCACGCTCCGCATTCAGGGTGGAAAGCACCCCCTGCTGGCCCTCCTTTCCCCCTTGGACCCGAAGCACTCTAACCCGTCAGTATGTACGTCCCGGTGGGCGGGCGCCCTGGGCGGGGGCGGCGCCGCTGTAAGGCCTGTGTGCTCGCAGCTGCTCCCCCGGGCCGGCGGCAATGACGTTCTCCTCCCCCGTCCGGAGGTGAAGCGGCGTCTTATCAATAATCCACCAGCCGTCTCGGCTGCGCCATCCCTCCAGCCACACTCTGAGAGGTGACGTGTCCAGTGGGAGCGGGGTTTAACCAGACGCAAACATCCCGAGGCGCCCCGCCCGGGAAGCTTTCAGCGGTCCAGATTCTGGGGCTGGAGGCGCCCGGGGGCCGCATCTCTTCAGGGCTCTCCAGGTGGTGCTCATGGGCCTGTGGTTCGCGGCCCCTCCATCACAACACCTTGTTGAGTTGTAGCGAGTTCTCTGCCCCAGGCCTGCAGTGTGGTTCACGGCACCTTCGTCGTCACACTCGGGGCCTGGGGCGGCGAGGGCAGCCCGCAAACGCGGTTGAAATCCCCAGGGTCCCCTCGCCCCCATTGTCACAGGCCCACTGCTTTGAGATTGTCTCTTAGAAAGTCTGGAACTTTGTGAAGATTCACTAGCCAGAGGGAGCAAAGCCTGGCTCTGGAAGGTTGGGGTCTTAACCACAACGTTGGCTGGAAACTCAGCCCCTCACTTGCTGTAACTGCTCAGGGGCCGTGGCAGCCAACCCGGGTCCACGCGGCCCTTGCAGCCGCTGTGACTGAACCACGTCGTGGCTCTGGAAGGAGGCTCTGTGCCCTGAACCGCCTCGGCTGCTTTTCTGTGGGCTCAGGGTCCTTGCCCTCCTCGACTCCCTGGAAACTTCTCTCAGAACAGAGCTGACAGGCAGTTTTGCTCTGTGGGATAAACCTGCATCCTAACTTGGAGATCCATCCAGACTGGGGTGTGGATCTGCTCCCCCAGTCACCCGGAACCAGCTGTGTCAGCATCACAGAGCCTGAAGGTGACCGGCGTGTTACACACCTCCCAGAGGTCGACCACCCAGCGGCCTTCCGGGGCTGGTCCCCCGTCCTCCTGCCCGCTGAAGCCCCTTCCCCATCTGCCCTCAGGCACACCCACTAGGGCCCAGCCGGGCACTGCAGGGGCCTCCCTTCCTCCCCAGGTGAAGTGCTGCCAACTTCAGGAGGACTAGTCGGCCCTTCCCACAGCTCCAGGGGGGTGTCTTTCTTTCTGTCACGTTTCCCTCTTCCTATTGAAGTTTTACCAAAACAGAGGGGCAGTTACACAACGTGCATTGGACCCCGATAGGAGAACAAAGCAGGCGAGTGGACATGTTGGTCTCAGTGGGTCAGATTTCCCTGAAGATGCTAGAGCCTCCCCTGTGTTTTCTCAGGGCTCCACAAAGGGCGCCAACAGCCCCAAATGCTGGAGAGTGACTTCGCTTCTCATCCTGGCGCAGAGCCCCCTTCTCAGCCCTCCCTCACTCTGACCCCGACGGGGACTGGGTGTGACTTCCTGTTCCTGAGTGCGTTTGTGAGCATGGGTGTGTCTGTGCGAGGGGGCAGGGAGCCGCCTGCTCTGGCCGCAGGTGGGTCTACCATGAAACTCATCAGGTGCAAGCTCTGGGACCCCTGCCCAGGACCCCTGTTCAGGCCCCTTCACGGCCCCTGCTGAGGCCAGTCCCTAACATTCTATTCATAATTTCCAGTGCTTTTTCTTAAAAGGGCCCCAAAATGTATAAGCTCCAGGCCATGGGGAACTAGGGCCCTCCCTGGGTCCAAGCCAAGAGTTCCTACTGGCAAGTGGGCATTGGTCCTGGCATGCCGCCGTGAGCCGCGGCCTGTTGCAGCTTTCAGAGGTATGCCTCACAGGTGCAGGCGGTGCTCACCAGGCCCTCCCACTGCCCCGGAGACCGCGGCTCCCCCTGCCTGCTGTGGGGCTGGGCAGCCGGCTCGGCCACAAGATGTAGGTGTACACTGTGGCCCCAGTCTTCTCCTCTGTCCTTTACGCTCCCCCGGCCCCCAGCCTCATGGATGACTCATAAGTGTCTACCTCCAGCTCATATCTTTATAATGCGTCCTTGGACATGTATCTAACTGATTATTTAACTCCTCAAAGACACCTGAAAATGAGCACATCCTAGCCCACTGAGAAGCGCTTACCAGTTGAGACAGACCCTCAGTTTCTCTCTGGAATCTTTGGGTGCCCAGAAAAGAGATGGCTAACTTTTATCAATTCAGTGTTCAATATCTAGGTCCATAGACCATCAGCCCATGGGGATCCCTGGTGGGAAGAGCAAGGGCCAACACTGATTGGAAGAAAAAGGGAGCAGACACAGATTACCAAGATCAGGGAGGAGACGGGTGACATCACTGCAGAGTCTACACGATTAACGGGATAATAAAGGAATATCATGAACAGCTCTGTTTCTACACTCTCTCCAATGTTCCCTTGGACTGTTTTCCCATCTTTATGCCAACACTACACGGTTAACTATTGTAGATTTATGGTGAGTCTCCAAATCAAGTAGTTTAAGACCTCCAGCTCTGTTCACTGCTTTAAGATGGTCTTGGTTTTCTAGGCACTTTGCATTTCCACATAAATTATTAAATCGGTTTGCCAATTTCTACAAAAACTTGTTGGGTTATTTTGATTGAAATCCCGTTAAGTCTATAGAGAAACTTAGGGAAAATTAGCATCTTAACTTTTTTTTTTTTAGTTTTTCAATCCTTGAACTTGTTATATTGTTCCACTTATTTTGGTCTTTTTAAATGTGTCTCAGCATTTTTTGTTATTTTAAATGCATAGGATTTGCACATACACCATATATTTTGGTTTTATTGGTATTTTAAAAACTCTATTTTCCAATTATCAATGCTTTGTTGGTAGCATATAGAAATATTATTAATTGATTTTATATATTAGCCTTGTATCAGTGGCTTTGCAAATTTATTTACTCCTAATATTTTGTAGACTATTTTAGATTTTTATGTACATAAACATATATGTGAACAATGACAATTTTGCTACTTTCCAACTTTCCATTTATGTATGTATTTCTTTATTTAAATTTGAACTTGGTCTTATTGTTCTGGAGAGGACTCATAGAACAATTTTTAATGGAAGTGGTAAGAGCAGACATTCTTGTCTGTTCCTGACCTCAGGGAGAAAGTGTTCAATATTTCACCATTAAGTTTGATGTTAGCTGCTGTGGTGTGTGTGTGTGTTTGTGTGTGTGCGTGTGTGTGTAAGGTACTCTTTAATTAATAAAGTGCCTTCTATTCCTAGTGTGCTAAGGGTTTGAAACATGAACTAGTATTCAGTTTTATCTTTATGCACCTATTGACATGATTATATGATTTTTCCCTTAATTTTATTAATGTAATTATTGCTTATATTCCTAATGTTTTATTATAAAATTTTCAAACTTAAAAAAATGGAAAGAATTATGCAGTGAACTAGATTATTTTTCTAAATTTGGTTTATCACATGTATATCCATCTCTCTAGCCTATTTATTGTAAATTTTTATGTATTTCAAAGTAAGTTGACATCAGTATACTTGATTCTTAAACATCTCAGCGTGTATATCACTAAGTAGAGCTGAATATTTATGTACATCTACTTGTATTTTGTATTAAATGCACAAATTTTGAGTGTACACTTGATAAGTTTTGACAAATGTGTGTACCTGTGTAATGCAAACCTCTATCAAGAGACAGAATACTGTCACCAGCACAGAAAACTCTCTCACCCTTCCATTCAGTCAATATCCACCCCTTCCCACCACCTTCCTCCGGTAACAGTGTTCAGATATATTTTCTCCACAGAATAGTTTAGATTGTTCTAAAACTTTACTTAAGTAGCATCATATAGCATGTACTCTTTGTGTTTGGCTGCTTTCATTTGAGATAATGTTTTTGAGATTTATTCCTGTAGTTGTGTTTATTAGTGATTAATTCTTATTTGTTGCTGAGTTGTATTCCTTGGTGGAATATATTAATTTGTTTACCCATTCTCCTGCTGATGGACACCAAATCTATTTCCAATGTCTTTCTATTATGAATGAAGCTACTATGAACATTCTTGAACACATCTTTTTGTGAATACGTGCTGTCACTATTCTTTGGTGAAAACTTAGGAGTGGACTCCTGGGTCACAGGGTCATTGTATGGTTATTTCTATGAGCTATGGTCTGATCTTTCCAAAATGGTTGTATCATTTTACATTCCTGCCAGTTTCCTTTGAACACTTGATATTATTGCCAGTCATTTGAGTTTCAGCCATTCTGAAGGGTGACTGGCTATGGTTTGAATTTGCATATTCTTGATGAGTAATGATGTTGAGAATTATTTCATGTGCTTGTTATCCTTTCATATATTCTTCAGTGAAATATATGTACAACTGTTTACCTATTTTTATTGTGGTCTTTGTTTATATTATTATGTTGTAGAAGAAGTTCATTCTTTATATATTCTAAATATAAATTCGTTGCCAAATATATATTTTGTGAATATTGCCTCCTAAAATATGGTTTGACTATTCAATTGAAAGTTTAAATTTTTAAGTTTAAATTTAAAAAAAAATGTTTAACATCTTTATTGGAGTATAATTGCTTTACAATGGTGTGTTAGTTTCTGCTTTATAGCAAAATGAATCAGCTATACATATGCATATACCCCCATAACTCCTCCCTCTTGCGTCTCCCTCCCACCCATGCAAAGATGCTCAACATCACTAATCATTAGAGAAATGCAAATCAAAACCACAATGAGGTATCACTTCACACCAGTCAGAATGGCCATCATCAAAAAATCTACAAACAATAAATGCTGGAGAGGGTGTGGAGAAAAGGGAACCCTCTTGCACTGTTGGTGGGAATGTAAATTGATACAGCCACTATGGAGAACAGTATGGATATTCCTTAAAAAACTAAAAGTAGAATTACCGTAAGACCCAGCAATCCCACTACTGGGCATATACTCAGAGAAAACCATAATTCAAAAAGACACATGCACCCCAATGTTCATTGCAACACTATTTACAATAGCCAGGTCATGGAAGCAACCTAAATGCCCATCGACAGACGAATGGATAAAGAAGATGTGGTACATATATACAATGGAATACTTTCAGCCATAAAAAGGAACGAAATTGGGTCATTTGTACAGACGTGGATGGACCTAGAAATTGTCATACAGAAGAAAGTCAGAAAGAGAAAAACAAATATCGTATATTAATGCATATATGTGGAATCTAGAAAAATGGTACAGATGAACCGGTTTGCAAGGCAGAAATAGAGACACAGATGTAGAGAACAAACGTATGGACACCAAGGGGGGGAAAGTGGCGGAGGGGTGGAGTTGGTGGGATGAATTGGGAGATTGGGATTGACATTTATACACTAATATGTATAGAATAGATAACTAAAAAAAAAAAAAAAAAAGAAAAAAGAACCACCGGGTCAAAGGTGATGTCATTTCACCTGGAGGTGTCTCATCTACTCTGCTTTTAGGAAGACAGTGTGAGGGCTGATTACACCAGCCCAACTGGGACTTACACTGGGCTGGGGTTGGGTGGTCACTGCAGCTGGACGCAGTTCACCTTGAGTGACCCATCTCGCTAGGATTTCAAAGCCCAGCAAATGTCTCGCTGGGAGAGCCGCCATTCTTGCTGCAGGCCCTGCACGTTTGTGGGACTTTGTCTCTCAAATGCTGGGAGACACAGGAGTTTTGCGTTGCCTTCTGACCCAGCACCGAAGTTTCAGCTCGTCTGGCTCTCGTTGCTTTCACTGCTGTCCAAAGTCTTTAAAACAATTTTTGTCATTTATTCCACTTTTTTCTAGATTTTACAATGATTTACCCTGCTGATATCTACTATATCTTACTTGGAAGTAAAAGTTTCAGTGATTTTCAAAAAATACACCTCATTATCTATATCGACTTCCATTGATGATGAACATTACTTGAAGCCAACTATTGGAACAATTAGATCAGTAAAGCCCTTGTGTTCGTGGAGAGGCGCTGGAATTCGATGGAGGCTGCATCAGAAAGACTTGATGTGGGAGAAATAGAACATGTCCCGGTGGGGGTCTCCTTTGCCTTCCTCCAGGCACTTTGACATGTCCCCATACAGACTGTGTTCCTGGCTCTCTTCCATTCCGTTCAGCTGTGGGTGTGGAGAAAGTATGAGAAGATAGGTGATGGGAAAGAGTAAAGGGGAAAGATGGGAAAAGGCATTAGTGAGGAGAGAACAAAGATGATGGGTGGGCTGTTCTGGAGCATTTTCTCCAGAACTTGACTCAGAATGAAACTTTCCAAAAGGAACCCACAAAGCCCCTCTGTCCATCTGAGGCCAGAGAGCCACCCCACGGTGGCAGTGACTCTGGTCACTCTCCTCCACCCACAGCCCTGGCTGCCCCGCCTGTGCGCCGGGGCCCCAGAAAGGGAGCCAGCCACTGATCTGCACACATTCACTTCGTGATGCTCCAGGAGATGGAAAGACAAGGTTCTTGCAAACACCCTGTGCGTCTGCTTGCTAAGCGGGTGCAGGGTGGGAGATCCCCGCCTGGCACTTGGTAACTGACTGCACCTCGGGAAAGACAAAGGGGAAGCTCAGCGTGGAGGCACCTGTTTGCCTGTGAAGTGTGACAGAGACACGGAGGAGCGTTTCCCTGTAATCATCAGCCCAGGGAGAGCCATTTGGAGGCCGGGAATGCTAACCATCAATCTCCCTGTGCACGCGGTGTCTCTGTTTAACAGCTGATAGAGCGTCTCCAAAGGGCTTTTGTGGCTCTTTGTTTAAAATGACATATAATGGGCCTGGACTTATCAGTGTCTCTGAATGCATTTTCTGTGCTCTGTCCCCACTGGGGGATTCGGTCCATTCTGATGGATATATGGAGGATTGATTTTGAGCTTGGAATAATTT
Source organism: Balaenoptera acutorostrata (assembly GCF_949987535.1). Classification (NCBI taxonomy): domain Eukaryota; kingdom Metazoa; phylum Chordata; class Mammalia; order Artiodactyla; family Balaenopteridae; genus Balaenoptera; species Balaenoptera acutorostrata. The sequence goes on from NC_080065.1 coordinate 4,121,829, forward strand.
AATCCATCAATTTAACATTAATGAATATGCAAAGGGAGTCCCTTTGTGGATGAAAAACAGAAGGGGGACATTCTTATTAATTTGAAATGGACTTGAGAAATGGAAATAGCCTGTGCTATTATCTGCTGTAGAGTCTGGCGACTGGGCCATCAGATGGGCTGTGTGGGTCCCGAGCCGCTAAGGCCAGTCCGTGGCCATTCGGAGATTCCTGCAGCACGGCAGTCGAAAGCCCTCAGGAATGCAAGGATGTGGCTATTCCCCAGGCCAGGATGAGGGCTTTTCAGGGTGAGACAAGCTGGCATCGTGGCTCTGAGCTCTGAATAAGAGGCCTGAACCCTGAGTGCTGGTGTATTGTTTAAAATCACATCAAAAGCCCAGGATTGGACAACAGGGTTAAATGATTTCAGATATCTTTGGTCCCAGAGGTGTGTCAGAGCGAAACATTGAACAAAGCTGGGGGAGAACAAAGGCCCTCTCGAGCTCACAAGGCAGCCGGGGAAAGGCCGAGTCCCCAGCCCCACACCGACGTCTGGACGGGCGGCTGAGTCTGCAGCCTGGAGCCCACATGGTGCTTGGGGGTCTGGCCCTGTCCCTCAGCACAGTGACCAAGAACAAAGCAGCCCAACTGAGAAGGCGGCCGAATGCTTCGGTTACGCTCCCTGAATCACCCTGCAGCCTTTCCTGCAGCCTTTACTTCTCTACTGCCAGACCTCTCGAGTGCCCGCTACCTTCTTGCTGCGAGTTCGTGGACCAGATGCAGTGGTTTTGTTCCCTGGAGGCTGGCTAGGCTCCCCCCACTGAGTATCTTCCATCCAGACCTTGACCCGTTTCATCACAGACACCTCAAAGAGCTCCCGTCCTGGCTTCTCCCTGGAGGCGTGTGGGTTTGGGTAGAAGCCAAGCCTCCTCCAGGAGCCTTCGCTCCCTCCAATAACAACCAGCTGTGCATGGACGGGGTCCTGCAATGGGAACAGGGTGCAATCGAACCCCATGGTGTCACGAACCACTATGCACAGATTCATGTAAACTCTGAATAAACGTTGTCTTCTCCGACGTGCAGCTGATATAGAGCAGATGGTCCCATCACTTGTTGCAAAAATCCATTTCTGCTGCAGCCGACCTGATCACTGTAGCTGACAAGTTTCTTCACTGTAGAGCCCAGAGCAGCCAGCAGATAGGACGTCAGAGTCCTCATTACGTCCAAGTGTATTAGGAGCCGACCCTTCAAGGAAACGGGGATTTAGGGCAAAGGTATGATTTTTACTCCCAGAGACTTGGAAGGAGAAAGTGACCTGTCCAGGTGACCTCCTCAGAGCCTGAGGAGCCATAGTCTAATGACATTTATGTAATACATATAGAGTGATTACAAAATTCTCATAATTTCTCCATCCCCAGAGTTACTGCTAAGTGACCTTCGTAAGTGCCATTATTTCAGTCACAAAACCTCACTTTCCATGGCTGCTGGTGGGGCTGATGGGGACCTGCTCCTCCTTTGCACCAGTTTCTCTTCTCCTGCTCTATCTTGTCATATCTGTGATAAAGCTCTCTCTACCGCAGGGACCTGGAGTAGCAACAGGGACCGGCGTGAGCGGCCTCCCTCTCACTGGGGGTCTGCAGGGGCCCCCAGACTCAGCCGGGTCTCTGAGCTCCGTGGGCCCTGAGGGGTGCCCTCTCCCTGGGTCTTCAGCCTGGTGGTGACCCCAGTACGGCACAACTCTGTGTCACATAGGCTGGACGCTTCCAGGTTCAAGGATTTTGCCAGGACACGTGGACAGGGGCAGATGGCAAGGGGGGGTCTCCCCATTCAAGCCATCCGCTCAGGCCAGGCTGCCACGGTGCCTGGGGAGCCCTCACGTGCAGTCTGTTCAGAAAAAATGTTACTAACAGGCAAAAGCACCATGAACAGCAGGGAGTTCTGACCTTGGTGCGTGTCTGCCTGGCCTGAGCCAGTAGGGGCAGCGTGATCGGGCCTGCCACCCCAGGATCCAGCACCTGGGACAGCCCCCTGGACTCCAGGGACAACACCTGAGCTTTCAGAATCCTGGGCCTTTCCCTCAGTCAAGATGAACCAAATCTTTGGAAAACTGGGCCTCATTTCTTCCTACAAATTGAATGAATTTGGGCTGTGACCAGTGGACCCCACGGACAGTCGGAAGAAAAAATAGCAGTTATTACTGTGATTATCAGAGGGTAGAATTGACCTATGTGTGCTGGGTGCAGCTCGGAAGTGAAGGGAGGGGGCGCCCTCTTGTTTCCATGACCCCCTTCCCTGCTGTCACTGGGGAGGAACTGGGCAGGGAAGCCCTTCCAGCCACATTTACTTGGAGGAACCAGGAACCCTGAGTGCCCTACAGTCAAGAGTCCTCCTGGGACCAGGTGCAGCCTTCCAGGTCCTCACTCCCCAGCAGCTGCCACTTCACTTAGCGGAATCAAGGAAGCGGAATCCTAGGTTGGGAACAAGAAAGCTGAGAATGGCCCAATTTACGCCACAGAATACCGAAGAGGCTCAGAAACCAGTGCCACATTTCTCTGGAAATGGGGTTAAGGTGCTAAAATCCAAGGACAGGGGTGGAGGTGGCCTTGAGGAGCAGGTCCTCACACTCGGTCCCACTGGCAATGCCCCACCAGCCCAGGAGATGCTGTTCACTGCCTGCGGTGGGGCGCGGGGGGAGAGCAGGGCCCGGGGCTGGAGGGTGGGAGCTTGGCTGCTTGATGGACTCGCCCAAACCCCTAACCACACGTGACGGCTGCCCTGGGCCCTGAGGTCTCTGGTGAGGGGTGGTGTGTTAGCTTCCTGAGGCTGCTGCAACAAAGCACCATAAACTGGGTGGTTTAAAACAACAGAAATTTATTTTCTCATTGTTCTGGAGACCAAAGGTCTGAAATTAAGGTGGCAGCAGGGCTGTGCACCTCCCGAAGACTCCAGGGGAGGATCCGTTCTTTGCTTCTTCCACCTCCTGGTGGCCTCTGGCATTCCTTGGTGTCCTCAGCTCATGGCCACTCTCTCTTTGTTCCATTGTTACACGGCATTCTCTCTCTGTGTGTCTGTCTTTATCTTCCTTTCTTTTATAAATACACTTGTAATAGCATTTATCGCCCACCCAAAAAATCTAGGATAATGGCTTCATTTTGAGATTGTTAACTTAATTACATCTGAAAAGACCCTTTTTCCAAATAAAGTAATATTCACAGGTTCTGGAAATTAGGGTATGGACATATCTTTGGTGGGGTGGTGCTGTTCATCCCACTACAGAAGGAAATATTATCTGGAGAATCTCACCAGCCCAAAAGGAGAGTCCTGAAGATACAAACATCCAGTGTCCCCAGTAGACTGGTCACTCATTTGCTAAGAGCTTCCACTCAGATATTTAGTCCTCACTCTTAATTATGAGCAGATTTTGTCAAATATCTGAGAAAAAACAAAAGAAACAAACATAAAAGAGCAACATGGAGAAATAGATCATTTGAGGAGAAGGAAACTTGAAAAAAAAAAAACCCTGTCATTAATATTCTCAACAAGTTAAGGAAAGATGTACTCATGAAACAAAAAGAGAATGTTATGAAAAGGAACATTCAGCAAGAAAAAAGGAAAGATTGGAAAAAACTTAAAATAGCAGAAATTAAAAAAAGAATTGAATGATTAGAAGATAAAGTTAAGAAACACATGAACTAGAGCAAAGGAAAAAAAGACAAAATGATAGAAAATGAATCAACATTTAAATAATAGGAGTTCAAAAAAAGAAAAAAAAACTAGACAAAGAGAGAGAAAACAGAGGGGATGAAATCATCAATGAACTAATTCAAGAAAATTTCCTAGAATATTTGGTGTCCCAGAACAATGGGTGAAATAGATTCTGATCAAGGCACGTCTTTATAAGTTTCAGAACCCTGGGAACAAAGAGAAGGTTCTGTAAAGGAAAGACTAAGAACCAGGATGGTTTCAGAACATTTTCACTGCAACACCAAAACCAAAAAGAATGTGGAGAAATGTCTTCAAAATTCTGAAGGAAATTCTATACCCAGCCCAACTGTCATACAGGTATAAGGGAAGAATCAAGATATTTCCCTTATAAACGGTCTCAAAACATTTATTATCCATGCACTCTTTTCCAAAAAGCTACTGCAGGATATGGGCCTCTGAAACAACAGTGCCAAGGAGGGGGCAAAGGACCCCACCCTGGAGAAGGAAGAAGGCTGATCCCCCAATGGCAGGTGTTCCCAGGTGTGTGTGATAATCCATCCAGATGGGGGAGAGGTCTGACTCTAGAGAGAGCCCCATTGCTCTTGAATGATCTTTTTACCTGAGGATGGAAAGTCCAGGTGAGCCTGAATACCATGTATGGATGCAGCTCTCACACACTCCTCCAGCCCTGCTCCTGGGTCAGTAGGGGACACTCATTACACTCCACCCAATGTCTGAGAGCTTGGGGAGGCCACGGTGGTTACAGTGCTTCCAGGTACCTAGTACCAGCTCCAGTGAGAGCCCAGCAGCACCCTGACCATGTTTGGTAAGTCCCCAGTGCATTACTGTGGAGCTGAGGGCCTCAAGCTGGTGTGGGTTCCCTTAAGACACTGTAAGCAGGTGCACATAGCTGTGTCTTTCCAACAGTTACAAAAGTGAGATATTTTTGTATGCTTTCCAAAAGAAAGCAACCAAATTGTAGGAGTTCAGGCTTCATGAGTCCTAGCTGCCTTGTGCTCTCAGGGCAGCTGAAGCCACCTGGGTGTACAGACCCTGGCAGTCAGCCACTCTTCTCTGGACCTCGTCTCACAAGGGCAGCCTCACTCTGGCCGTGAACAGAGGGAGGCCTACATGCTACTCAGTGCTTCAAAATTAAAAGATTATTTTTTTTTTAGAGACACATGCTATGGGAATTAGAGTATAGGTGAAAAGCAACAAAATAGAAATAACCAAATAGAGACTATCAATTCTGGCCAAAATGGAGTAACAAGAACTAGATTTATTCTCCTGACTGAAATAACAGAAAGACTGACAACATGTGAGACAATGGTTTACAAGACACTAAACATCAGGTTGCAAAGGTTGGAGGCCCGTGAGCAGCAAGAAGCAAATGAGTTGAGCCCTGAGATTCCTTCAGCTTACAGGTTGGAGTCTGTTTCCCAGCTGTGATATGAGGTGGGGACCACAGGCATAGCCCAATAGGTGAGGGCATAGGAGACAGAGCTAAGAGTCTGTGCAGATGAAACACTGAAGTTTTCAGGAGGACTGGAGAAAGAGAGATGAGGAGAGAGGACTCCTGAGACCTGCACGAGGTCTCCACTGAGTACCCAGCGGAGTACTGATCAGAGCATGGAGAAAACTGCAGGAGGCCAGGGAAGAACCTCCTGAAAGCTTTGCAGTGAAAAGTCAGATGCCCATGCGGGGCTATGGAAACTGCCCATTCCCACCAGGCAAAGTTGGAAATCCCAGGACTTATGGGACATTAGGCAGAGGTAACACAGAAGAGTGTTACCTCCATAGTGGAGAATGATTGGTCCTTGATTGGAGATTGCTCAGGTCTTGCCTAACACATCCTAAAGTGGGACCCAAAAGGATCAATCTGTTCCAAGAAAAGTCAACTTTGTCCTTGAGCAGAGCTCAAGAATATTTATAGAAATACAAGAATGCCTATCACCCAACATAACAAAATTCTCAATATCTGGCATCCTATTATGGATTAAATTGTCCCCCCCCAAAGTGATATGTAGAAGTCCTATGGTTTCTCTTCTTTGTTAATATTGTGAGTTACTTTGATGCATTTTAAATGTTAAATCAATCTGGCATGAACTTGGTTATGATGTATTATTGTTTTTATATGCTGTTGGGCTTAACTTGCTAAAATTTTGCTTGTATTTTTTACATCCATATCAATGAGAGATTTTTATCCTGTGGTTTTTTTTTTTTTGGTAAGACTTTGTACAGTTTTGGTATCAGGATAATGCTGATATGAAATGAATTGGGGAAAAATTCTCTCCTCTTCAATTTTCTGGAAAAATTCTCTCCTCTTCAATTTTCTGGAATCCTTCTTAAAGATTTGGTAGAATTCACCGATAAAGCCACTCTGGAAGACAGCATAGAAATTTATTAAAAAGTTAGGCACACACCTACGAAATGATCCAACTATTTCACTCCTAGGTATTTATCCAAGAGAAACCAGAGCACAGATATACACAAAAGCTTGTACATAAATGTTCAGAGCAACTTTATTTGTAATAGTTCAAATTAGAAACAAACCAAATGTCCATCAATAAGTGAATGCACAAACAAACTAGGATACGTTCATTACCTTGATTGTGATAATGGTTTCATGATTATATACATCTGTCAAAATGTGTCAAGTTGTGCCTTAAATATGTAAGTTTACTGTATGTCAATTATACTTCAATAAAGTGTTATAAAATAAAACACTGTAATATACATAACTGAAAAAAACGCATATACTGCAAGCAAAATAGTACTATATACTTCTCTAAATGGAAAAAATATAGCAATAGAAAGAAAACTTTGATAGATGAGTTAAATAGCAGAGATGACACAGATGAAGAGAGAATAAGTAGACTAGAAGAAAAGCCTGGAAAAATTACCCAGAATGTAACAGAGTCAAATAAATAAAAAATGTGAATAGAGTTTGGCAGGTATCAAAGGTAGAGTAAGAAGGCCTAACGTGTTATTAGTTGGAGCTCACAAATGAGATAAGTATGAGGATGAGGGAGAGGCAACATGGAGAGAGTTAATAGCTGAGAATCATATAAAATTGATGAGAAACATGAATTCCTAGACTCAGAAACACAAATCCAAAGCAAGATATATGAACGAAAATCTGCACCTAAATGCAAGACAGTGAAATTGAAAGACAAATAGAAGATCTTAAAAGTATCTGGAGGAAAGACAAATATAAACCAAAGAACGACTACAATTAGACTGACATCTGACTTCTCCATAGCAAATATGCAAGCCAGGAAACAATGGAATTCCATCTTCAAAGTGCTGAGAATTGTCAACTTTTTTGTATACCCAGAAAAACTGTCTTTCAAGAACTTTTCAAGTTTCATCTTAAGAATGAAAAGAGTTTTCAGACAAATGTAAATAATGAGGTAAAGGCCAAAGTTAACTTCTCTGAAATGATTTTCTCAATCTCTCAAAATTCACCATTGCTACGCTGTTCTTCAACCCACCAGTGCTGTTTAGAATATCTTCTCTTCTTCTTACAACGTATCCCAGAGACCTTATCATTTTAAACTCACTGATGTATCTCAGTTGCTTTATTTGTGGGTAAGGAATGAAGAGAGAGAGAGTTAAGTAAAGAATGTGTATATATTTGGGTGCACTTTCTGAATCCTCTACCTCAATACTTGTATCTCTCAGGGAGAAAAAAAAAATCCAGGGAAAATTGAGGGTACAAAATGGGAACTCCTTTACTCCCCACAAATGCTCTAGACACACCTAAATTGTTTTCCATCTCTGTTTCCTCTCCCTCCTTCAAGGTTCAGAGAAAGAATTGCAACATGTGTTCCAGTCTGGTGCCTCTTTTCCTGCTCATCTCATGTATGTCTGACCTTTCTCAGTACAGAAGTCCCACTTCTCCCTCTGCTGGTGGAGATGTTCCTGATCCAGTCTTGCAGGTCAAGCCCTACACACCTTTCAAGACTATGTCTAAGGGCCCATTTCCTTATTAAGGCTTTTGGAACATCTCTCCTTGTGCTGAGTGTGGGGTTTCCACTGTGGGCTGACTGCCCTCTGTAAGGCCTGGGTCGTGGCCACTCTGCTCTTTTATTGGCATGCATGTTTTCATTTGTCCCTCTCCCTTCATCCAACTGGGGCTTCCTTTGGGCAAGAACCATTTGCTTCCTCTGCAGCCTTGGTGCCCCTACAATATCTGGCATTGATTAGTTACTAGGTTAGTTACTGGATGCCTGGGGAATGTGAGAATAAATTAGTGAGCCTTTCCCCCCTCTTACATCTACATTTCTGGACTGATGTGTGACGAAGCACTGAAACAGAGTGTGGCAGGTTATGGAAGGACCAGGAGACTTTGTCAAAGAGGACAAGATGCTGGAGCTGTTTAGGCTGAAGAGGGCGTGAGGCAGCCAGCCAGCCATGCTCAGACGCTGGGGGCAGGGTGCTCAGCCTGCAGTCTCACGGCAGGATCTTCTCAGGAGCTGTTAGCCCGTGTAACGATGAATTAGATGACCTCCAAGTTCTCCATTCAATGTGGGAGGAAATGAATCTCCCGGAAATGCTTCCAGCATCATTTCACTCACTGCTCACAAACCACCAAAAAGGCTGCATTGCCTTTCTAATCAAGCCCCGATTTTATAAATGTCCTTCATTGAGTCACTCTATTCCCATTACTTACAGGTAAGCAAGTCCTGTCCTGGTCTCCTCTTGTCTCGTGCCCACATGTCCGGCTGTTCTGATTGTGCCCAGGGTGTGCCCAGCACCCAGACCATGCTGCCTCACCTATTATGAATCTTCTGTTGAAGTAATCCAAAGATTTCCAGGTTGGAGTGTCCAAACTGAAGACATGATTTTCAGGCTTTTAGCTGGGAGAAGACTTGAATCTGCGTCCTGAAATGGAAGAGGATATTCCAAAAGTGTCAAGTTCTCCACCACTGGAAATGTCCAAGTAGAGGGCAGGCAACTGTTTTCCGTATGTGCTTGAGAAAATGGTGTACTTCCCCTCACGGAAGCCTCCTGGCGCCCAGGCTCGGCATTCCCGTCGGTCTCAGCACCTGCTGGCTCAGATCCATCAGTCAGGTTCCCATCATTCGCGTGTGACCTTGGGTGTTCTTGCTCCTTGTCTGTTGCTCAGAGGGGGTCCCATCTACATCTTCATCACAGCCCCTCCCCCGTGGTCTGCCCACACGGCACCTGCTCCTCCAGCAGAGCCTCCGCTGTCTGAGGGAAGCCGATGTCTTGCTCATCTCTGCAGGCTCACAGCTGAGCCCAGAGCAGGGCACAGCATAGACCCTCCGTAAACCCCCAGGGCAGATGGGAGGGGAGGAGAGCCAGAGGGAGAGAAGGTAGGAGTGAGCCCCAGGGTCCAGCCGCACCCTCGACACAGCTGGAAGGGCAGTGGTTTCTGACCCTTCCTTCGCCATCACCTTCTGGAGGAACAGGCTTCTGGGGACAATTATGTCAAACCTTACTTCCTCATGTATTAGTTTCCTTCCATTTCTAATAAACTATATGGTGATTTAAAACAGCAGTTTACAGTGAAATTCATTTATAACAACACGATCCATTGTGATCACAATGCCATAAATTTATGTTTTAAGGAATTTTTAATGCTTGTAGCAGCTGGGGCCCTGAAGTGTGGAAATAGCTAACATTTTTCACCTTGTGCAGCCAAGGGAGAAGAATCGTTGCTCTTTAATTATACAACCACCAAAGACAGCATGCAGAGAGTGGAGCAGATATAATTGCAAAATAAGAAATGATTGGCCAAGACCATAGCCGAGATGTTAAATGAAGACACAGAGATGCCAGGACACTGCAGGGAAAGCCTGGAGCAGAAATGTGCATCCTCCAAATTAATAAGCAGCTGCAATTTTAAGTCAATTGATTAAAAAAGGAAGCAATGTTAGGAAGATGGGATTATACACAGAGTGAAATAGTGCCCTCTAACCAAAAAGAGCTGGATCTGAAGGGTAAAGGTTTATTTCTGCTTGTAGATAAGGGAAGTGCTCACACCTCCGTGCTCAGGCTTGCACGAGCGTCCACGGTGCAGCGACGTGACAGTCCTGAGTGGTGCTGATGGGGGTCACCTGTGCCCTCCACGTGTCCCCAGGTCCCCAGTGCAGTGACAGGAGGTCACCTGTGCCCTCCACCTGTCCTCAGGTCTCCGAGGGAATTGTGCTCAGATAAATTGGCACAGACCTGTGTTACCGCCCACCCCCACCAGCACATCCTCTAGGAGCTTCAGAATTTGGGGGAGGAAACAAGGAGCTTGAGGAAGCCCTGCTGATGACGCTGTGAGCTCTGCCCAAACTCTCAGTCTCTCTGCCTCTGTTTCTCTCCCCCTGCCCCCTCCTTCCTTCCCACCCCCCCGGTTTGGGCACCGTCTTGAACAATGTGCAGCTGGCTCGGTTTGCCCCCCAAAGCACCCGCTAGGTTCTCCGTGGTGGCTCCTGACACAGCTGGGGTTCAGCGCTTCCCACTGAGTGGAGGGCACTCCTCTGTCCCGGGTTCACAGACCCCGCCGTCCGGCAGAAATGCAACACGAGCCACGTGAGCAATGCTAATGAGAAGAAACAGATGAAATCCATTTAAAGACTATATACCTGATAGACAATCATTACTGAGCTATTCTACACCCTTAATTTTTTCTGCAGCCAGTCTTTGGGACTCGGCGGCTCTCGGTTCAGACCAGGCATGGGTCACATGCTGGGGGGACTGCATGTTGACGGCGCGGGTCCAGGCGCTGGGCCGGTTGCTGCTTCAGATGAAAGCAGCCCAAGGCGGTGTGACAGACGGTCCCTCCCGCGTCCCCGACAGGCCATCGGAGCGCGGAGAGCGGGAGTCGCAGCAAGCCTCATGGGAGGGTATGGGTGCCGGCCCCTGCGGGCCTGCTCAGGACTGACCTGGTCCGTCCCGGTAGGGCCCCCCTCCTCCTCCTGCAGCCCTGATCCGTCTGTGCCGGGTTCTGATCTACGTCTACCTGGTCTGAGTCTGAAGCAGCACAGACCGCTGTGCAAAGGGCCCTCCCGCCAGCCCCTTGGAGGAGCGACTTTTGAACAAGGACCTGAGGGGAGTGGGGGCCGCGGGATTCCCGAGTGGATGGGGGCGAGGCCGTGTGGACCCCCTCCTCTCTGGGAGCCCCCTGGTGCTTGGGTGTCCCTCAGCAGCGAGGTCCCAGCACAGCCTCCATCTCTCGGCCTCCACTCCCGCTGTGTTTCAGGGTAGGACACCTCGGGGCTGAGACTCCTCTGACTCTGCCCCGAGAGCGGCCGCCCTCCACCCCACCACCTGGTTCTTGTCGGGACCCCAGAGGCTCACCCACGCAGCAGGCCCTGCGGGGACGGCGCACGCCCGTCATCAGAAAGTCTGGCTTTTACGGTCTCCTCCCTCCCCTGTGCAGACCCTGCCGGGAGCCAAGAGCTCCTCGGGGGAGGGTTTGGGGTGCAAATTCTGCCGCCCGATATCAGCAAGTAAAGGTCCTAACAATGAAGGAAAACAAGTGTCCAGCAGGAAAGGATGCCTTGTTCCCAAAGCATCCCTTTCCTTTAAAAATTTTTAAAATTCCTAAGTTTTAAGTGTTTGTTTAGTGGATGGTGGAGAGAGAAATGGGCTGAGAACTTGAGCGCTGGTGAGGGTGTCAGAGGGGAAAATCAACCTGAAGTCAGGCAAATGGTCGGAGGGGCACACTACACTCAGGTCTGCTTGGGTCCCCAAAGCCCTCTGCCTGCTCAGGTCCTGGGCACGAACGGGAGCCTTAGGTTTTGCGCTAAATTGTTTCAACGTGGCTGCTATGTAGACAGAGAAAAGGCTGCGTCCTGACACCCTGGTCTCGGATGTGCAGCCTCCAGCGCGTGAGAAATCAGCGCCTGTTGTTGAGGCCGCCCCCCTGTGGGGCTTTGGTCACGGTGCCTGGACTGGTGAATTACCGAGTCAGGAGACACAGTACGTATGTTCCAGTGCATTTCCGCTTCACAGTACGTATGTTCCGGTGCGTTTCCGCTTCACAGTACGTATGTTCTGGTGCGTTTCCGCTTGAGCGGGGTAGGGCGTGGGATTTAGCCTCCAGGGAAGAAAAATGCAATTCTCCGGACGCAGAGCTGAGTCTTCTTCTCACAGCAGAATACTTCCCAGGAGAAGTGCGGTCTGTACTTGGGTAAGGGTCTCCCCTGCATCCCCTAGGGTTTTCCTCACGTGTGGCTTACGGGATGGGACATGCTAGGGAAGGAGCTGCCGTGGCCTCAACGCTGAGAGGGGCCGGTGGAGACTCCAGTCTGGGGTTCTGGGTCCAGGCACCCCCCTCCTCTGCAACCTCTCTCAGAGTCTGGGGCTCTTGTTTGAAGCAGACATGATGCCGGGAGCCCAGACACCCAGACCAACGGGCCATGGAAGGGTGCCAGTCTCCCCCCTGAAGGGGTCCCGAGTCTCTGGACGCTGAGCTTGGGGGTGAGAGCATCCTGGGTCTCGGCGTCCAGCAACCGTTTCCTGACCGGGACCTTTACAGGAGCAGGAAATAACGACGGGAGATGGTTTGGGCTTTTGTGGAGCAAAAACTACCAATATAGGGTAAAAAAATGAAAATTGCTCTTAGATACGCATGGTAAACTCTGTATCACTTGTGTGACGATTGACCATTTTGGTCCTGGGCAGTTTATTTGGGTGATTTCAGCCTGAGCACCCACCAATTGCCAAAGGGACCCACGGACCCCAGCGGCTGAGCGCCCCGCAGCCCACAGCCTGGATGAGAATGTGAGGACGTGGACCCCTCCCCACGGCCCTCCACCCACAGGCGTCTCGGCCGAGCCCACTGTTCTGATTTGTTAAGCATTTGGTCACCCAGACCTCCCTGCCTGACTCTCGCCAAGTGGGCAGGTCTCAGAAATAGACTCTGATCCGTCTCTGACAGGTGCTGGTGGGGGGCAGGACCCCCCCAAAGCCCTGCCTCCTGTCGAGTTCTCAGCTCGGTGTCAAGGCCACACGGATAATTTCCCTTCATTGTAATATTTGTGTGAAGGAAAGAAAAAGAATGCTTTGGACGGCTCCATCCTGCTCCCCATGGGGTCACTGTGGGGTAAGCCTGCCCTCCGTGGTCTGAGCTGGTGAGAAACTCGAAAATCTCCAGCCCGGACAACCTGGAGCAGTTCTGTTTGGTGAAAATTCCAGCAACCACAGCTCCCCCTCCTTGGCCCCAATAGAGTGACTCAGAAAAGTGCTGGAATAACAAGGGAAGAGGGGTTGAAATAAAATCATCCCAACACACAGTCTTCTGGTGGCCCTTCCTTGGGCATCGTTCAACCAAGGAGGAACGTCTGCTTTTCTTACAGTTCCATCCTGCTGTGCGGTCTGTGCATGCCAGGCAGGCTGAGGGTTTGGTGAGATCTTTGCACCAGGCACTGGGAGTGGGGCCTCCACGTACCCTCGTAACCACAGAGGGAAGAGCTACCAACTCAGCGAGAGGGCGCCGCGTGCTCCGGAGCTGGTATGTCCTGCCCCCCTCACCTGGTTTGGGTTACGTGAATCTGTCTGGAACGCTAGGAGTCCAAGAGTAGACACACACTGCGTGTAATAGTGCAAACCAGACCAGTCTCAAGGGTCTCTTGAGAATTCCACTACTGTATTGGAAATGGAATAATAAATGATGGCAAAGCATTCTTTCCTTTAATGAAAGAACACCGTCTGAGTGTTGCACCTGGGAAGGAAGACCAAGGGGCCTGTTCCTCTCTGTCATTGCCGGCCGTTCCAGTCTCCCGCTGTCATTGATGTATGCAGCGCCAGGATAAAGGACGCGCGCACAGCCCCACGGCTGCGTGAAGACACATGACGGCGGCTCCGCCTTATCTGCACGTGCAGGCCGCCCAGATCCATCACTGCACGCGCAGCCCAGCTCTGGGCCCGGCCCGCTGGAGGCCGGTCGGTGGACGGACGTACGGATTCTCGTCAAATGCAGCCGGGTTCCACTTAGGAATTCCTGCTGTGGGGCAGGGGCAAAGTATCTATAATAATTTTAAGGACATTTCCCAAATGTTTATTTAGATAAAAGATGGATAACAGTAAAACTCCCGAACCTGCAGCCTGATAAGTAGGTTTTATTAATGACCTGCCATTCGCTAGGGCTGGATAATTAAAGGTTTTCCCCCCAAAGGAAGAGAGTGGACAAATTTATCTGATGGTTGGATAACCGGGGACACTGGTTGGAAACTATTGATATAATCAGAGCTCATTCGATTTGCTTGAGACAGCCACCCTATCAGCTAATTTCACCTGTGAATACTTAATTATCCTCGGAATGCATATGGGCGCCCCATTAATAAAATTTGACTATGTCATCGTTTCTTTGTCACCCACATGTGCCTTTTATCTCCCGCATCGCCTTCTTAGTCTTCCTTTCCTTTTATTTTTATTCCTTTCCACTCTCTCTTTTAAAAAAATGAGGCTTGGGGAGACGGATGTGGGCGGTGTGACTTCTGTGCTGTGTACTACGGAGGGTGCGTGGCTGGGCGGGCCTGGGCTTGACGGAGCCCGGGATGAGGTCTGGACCAGGTGGCGGCGCTGAGGCAGGGCCCTCGAGCCCAAGCCTGCGTGCGGCTGGATGCGGAGGTGGGCGCCAGGCTCAGGGCCCCAGCAACGGACGTCTCGTGTCCAGGCCGGCAGGGCGCTGCCGCCCAGGAGCACCTGGTGGGGGCTTGGCAGCCTCTCCCAGCCCGGCTCCGCTACGGGCGCCTCCTGCGACCCTGGGAAGGCTGGAGCCCCGTCACCATGGACGCACCTGCACACACGGACCTGGTTATGTCCTCACTGGGCTGGGAGCCCTGGGTCATGACCTTGAGGTAGTCATTAATTTTTCTGACTTCCCATTTTCTCAGATGTAAAGCGGGGGTGATGTTCCTTTAAAAGGAACAGACGTAAAAGGCATCTGGAAAGGCACCCAGGAGAAGGGAGGCCCCGAGGCCATGGGTGGGGGATGGAGGGGGGGGTGGGGGCCTCCTGCCTCTTCCCAGGCACCCCCCAACATCTCCGGCAGATGAACGATGGGGAGCAGGTGTGGCCCGTCCGTTCGCTCCCTCGGTGATTTCATGGACCCCCATCGAGTGGGGTGACCTCAGCTTCACCCACACTTGACTCTCAGCGCTGTATCTTCTGGGACAACGGCGGTGCTGGGCTTCTGGGAGGACGTGTGTGGGGCCCCTGCTTCCCCGGGCTTGTGGGTCGGCTCAGAGCGCAGGCCCAGGCGAGGGGGCGTGAACCGGCTGGACCTTCGTGTGGAGACGCCCCTCACTGGTGAAGCCGAGGTGCCCAGAGGGGAAAGGGCGTGGGGAGAGGGGAGTCCTGCTGAAGGGGTGGGGCGCGCTAGCGGGTGAGCACGGGCCCTGGGTGCCCGGCTGGTGCTCCCCACAAACCGGGGCAGGGCGGAGGCCCCGAGCGGGCGGCCGTGCCGCCCCACCAGCTCTCGGACCTCCTTTCTGTTTCGCCCAGTGTCCCCACAGGACAGTGTCCCCACAGTGTTCCCTGCATCAGGCAGAGCCCTCTCTTCCTGACGTCCATCCACGTGCCCTGCATGGTGACAGGTGTGCAGCAGGTGTTGGATGAACCTATGATCGGCAGGGGAAAATCTTGTCCCGCCCCCAAACCCATCCCCCGCCGTCCCCGCCTCCACCCGCCCAGCTGCCAGCATCCTGACTCCGCCCCGTTGGCCCCAACCAGGTCCAGGCTCCACCTGTGCTGACTTGGTTATCCGTCCCCCTCCCACCTCCATGACAGGCTCTGGAGGGTAGATGTCGGGGTTCCTGCGCCCCCGCTCTGCCGGCTGGGCCGCGGGGTGGCCATGCTTGCTGCCCTGGCCTGCTGGCAGCCGGTGTCGTGTGGCTGCGGCTCTCCCACTCCCGCTGCTGGGGCACGACACCACTGCCCACTACTGCTCTTCCCTGCAAGTCCTGCAGGCGGCCCCCCTTGGAGAGTCCCCCCCCCCCCACTTTCCCTCATTCAGGCAGAGACCCTCCCGCTTCTGCTCCTGCCTCCGACCTCCCACCCAGCAGCGGTGGGCATTGGTCCCTCTACCCCAGAGGTCACTCGCTCACTGAATGCCCCAGTGGCTCCCTCAGCACCTGGGACGAAGTCCACACTCTCATCCTGGCCCACAGGGCCTCTCAGGCCCCGCCCTGTGTCCCTTCCTCCCCTTACTTCCTGGGACCCCAGCAGCCCCAGGGCCTTTGCTTGGCCATTCCCTGCTGTGGCCTCCTGTGCAGACCAGCCCGCTGGCCTCCAGTGCCCTCTGCAGAGGGAACCTCAGCCCCCAGAGCAGCCCTTGCCACACTGGACCACATGGCTCTTTAACTTCACCGTGAGCTCATCACTTCTCTGACGTCTGCATGTGAGTCGAGCAGGCACTCGCTGCTGTGTCCCCACACACAGCTGGTGCCCCATGAGCACAGGCTGGGAGAATGAACCCTCTCCCATGAGGGTGTCTTACTCGGGGACCTCACGGGGAGAGTCTGGGTGACATGGTCCAAGGAGCCCAGGCCTCCTCCAATAGCCCTGCCCTTGCTTCTCCCTTGGAGGCAGGAGACCTCCAAGGGACCAGATGGAAGCCACTCCCATCTGCACACCTAGTAACAAGCCTGTCATTTGCGGACCCAGGTGCAGAGATTGAAGTGGACCCTTGTCCCAGCACCAGCCCTACTGACCAAGGACTTGGAGGTGGTCCTGCTCACCCTGGGACCAGATCACAGGACAGGATCCTGTGACAGGATCCACACCTGCCCAAACCCCTGGTACTAGACATGCAAGAGGGGACACTACAAGTGACACCCCAGGAATACAGACGGTTGTAAGAGACTACTGCAAACAATTACATGCTGATAAATTGAATAAACTAGTAGAGATGGATACATTCCTAGAGACATACAACCTACCAAGGCTAAAACATAAAGAAATAGGAAATCTGAACAAATAATGAGTATGGAGGTTGAAGTGGTAATCAGAAGCCTCTCAACAAGGAAAGCCCAGGACCATATGGCCTCACAGGTGAATTCTACCAAACATTTAAAGAATTAATGCCAATCATTCTCAGACTCTTCCAAATAATTGAAGAGGAGGGATCACCTTCAAGCTCATTTTACAAGACCAGCATTACCCTGATAACAAAGCCAGATACGGACAGTATAAGAAAATAAATTATAGGGCAATATCTCTGATGAACATGGTGCAAAAATATTCATCTAAATATTAGCAAACCAAATCCAACAGGATTTTTTAAATTATTTATTTATTTATTTATGGCTATGTTGGGTCTTCGTTTCTGTGCGAGGGCTTTCTCTAATTGCGGCAAGTGGGGGCCACTCTTCATAGTGGTGCGTGAGCCCAGGCTCCAGACGCGCAGGCTCAGTAGTTGTGGCGCACGGGCTTAGTTGCTCCGCGGCATGTGGGATCTTCCCAGACCAGGGCTCGAACCCGTGTTCCCTGCATTGGCAGGCAGTCTCTCAACCACTGTGCCACCAGGGACGCCCCTCCAACAGGATTTTAAAAGGATCATACACCATGATCAAATGGGATTTATCACTGGGATGCCAAGATGGTTCAATATGCACAAATCAATCAATGTGGTACACCACATTGACAGAATGAAGGCCAAAAATCATATGATCATATGATCATCTCAATAGATGCAGAAAAACCACTTGACAAAATTAAACATCCTTTCATGATAAAAATTATCAACAAATTAGGTATAGAAAAAATGTACCTCGGTATATTAGAGACCATAAATGACAAGCCCACAGCTAACATTCTACTTAGTGATGAAAAGCTGACAGCTTTTCCTATAAGATCAGGAATAAGACAAGGATGCCCACTCTCACCACTTCTGTTCAACAAATTGCTAGCAGTCCTAGCCAGAGCAATTAGGCAAGAAAAAGAAATAAAAGAAAATAAATATCAGATGCAAAAAAGTTAAACTGTCTGTTTGCAGATGACATAATTTTATATATAGAAAATCCTAAAAACCCCATCAAAAAAGCTATTAGAATTAATAAATGAATTCAGTAATGTTGCAGGATACAAAATCAACATACAAAATCAGTGTGCTTCTATACAATAACAAAGAACTATCTGAAAAAGAAATTAAGAAAATAATCCCATTTACAGTAGCAACAAAATGAACAAAATACTTAGAAACAAATTTGACCAAGCAGGTGAAAGATCTGTGCACTGAAAACTACACGACTCTGATGAAGGAAATTGAAGAGACACAAATAAATGGAAAGATATCCTGTGCTCATGGGTTAGAGGAATTAATACTGTTAAAATGTCCATACTACACAAAACTATATGCAGATTCCATAAAATTCCTATCAAAATTCCAATGGCATTTTTCATAGAAATAGAAGAAATAATCCTAAAATTAGTATGAAACCACAAAAGACCCCAAATAGCCAAAGCAATATTGAGAAAGAAGAACAAAGCTGAAGGCATCGTGCTTCCTGATTTCAAACTATATTACAAAGCTATAGTAATAGAAACAGTAGGCACTTGCATAAAAACAATGACATACACCAATGGAAAAGAATAGAGAGCACAGAAACAAGCCCATGTGTATACAGTCAACTCATCTTTGATAAGAGAGCCAAGAACACTCAATGGGGAAAGGATAATCTTTTCAATAAGTAGTGCTGGGGAAACTGGATATCCATATGTAAAAGAATGAAATCAGTTCCTTATTATACCACTTACAAAAATTAACTCAAAATGGATTAAAGACTTAAATGTAAGACCTGAAATCATAAAACTCCTAGAAAGAAACTCCTAGAACTCTTTGACCTAGGTCCTGGCAATGATTTTTTGGATCTGATACAAAAAGCATAGGCAACAAAAAAAAGTAAACAAGTGAGACTATATCTAACTAAAAAAAATGCAGAGCAAAGGAAACATTCAATAAAATGAAAAGGCAACCTACAGATTGGGAGAAAATATTTGCAAACCATGTATCTGATAAAGGGTTAATATGCAAAATATATAAGGAACTCATACAACTAGCAAAGCAAACTAATAAATAACCTGGTTAAAAAAATGGGCAGAAGATCTGAATAGACACTTTACCAAAGAAGACATACCAAAGGCCAAAAGGCACATGAAAAGATGCTCAGCATCACTAATTAGCAGTGAAATGCAAATCAAGACTGCAATGGACTCTCCCTCACACCTGTTAGAATGGCTATCATCAAAAAATAAGCAATAATGTGTTGGCGAGGATGTGGAGAAAAAGAAATCCTCATGCACTGTTGGTTGAAATGTAAATTGGTGCAGCCACTATGGAAAAACAGTATGGTGGCTCCTCAAAAAATAAAAAACAGAACTATCGAAAACAGAACTATCATATGATCCAGCAATCCCACTTCTGGGTATATATCTGAAGGAAATGAAATCAGAATCTCAAAGAGATATCTGCACCCCCATGTTCATTGCAGCATTATTCACCACAGCCAAAATATGGAGATAACCTGAGTGTCCATCGATGGAGACAGAAACTGTGGGAGATTATATATCTATTATACAATACATAATATATTATAATGTATATATAATGGCAACATGAATGAACCTGGAGTATATTATGTCAAGTGAAATAAGCTAGACACAGAAAGACAAATACAGCATGACCTCACTTATACGTGGAATCTAGAAAAGTCAAACTCACAGAAACAAAGAATAGAATCGTGCTTGTGAGGAGGTGGGGAGATGGGAGGGTACAAACCTTCAGTTATAATATGAATAAGTTCTGGGGCTCTGTTGCATAGCATGGTGATTACAGTGAATAATAATATAGAGCAGGGCTTCCCTGGTGGCGCAGTGGTTGAGAATCTGCCTGCCAGTGTAGGGGACACGGGTTCGAGCCCTGGTCTGGGAGGATCCCACATGCCGCGGAGCAACTGGGCCCGTGAGACACAACTACTGAGCCTGCGCATCTGGAGCCTGTGCTCCGCAACAAGAGAGGCCGTGATGGTGAGAGGCCCGCGCACCGCGATGAAGAGTGGTCCCCACTTGCTGCAACTAGAGAAAGCCCTTGCACAGAAACGAAGACCCAACGCAGCCAAAAATAAATAAATAAATAAATAAAAGAACGTGAATTTCTTTAAAAAAAAAAAAAAGCAAACTGGGCTATTCATTTCAGTAACAGTCAAGTGGTCTTAGTTTGCATTCAATTTCCAATCAGTTTCTCAATCTATATAAAAAAAATAATAATAATATAGAGCATACTTGAAATTTGCTAAGACAGCAGATCCTGAGTGTTCTCACCACACACATACAGTGGTACCCAGGCGAGGTGATGGATGCGTTAACTCACTTGATGGTGGTAATCCTGCAACAGCATATACATAGATCAAATCATCACGCTGTACACCTCAAACACATACAAGTTTTACTTGTCAATTACACCTCCATAAAGTTGCAAAACCATTTATTGCTCTTGATTCTGTGGTTGGCAGCTGGGTCTGGACTCAGCTGGGTGGTTCTGCTGGGCTCAGCAGCCCCTGGTATAGTTGTGGGTTGGAGTTGTGGGTTGCCCCATGTCGGGGCACCTGGCTCACGTGGCTAGTGCACATGGCCTTTCATCATGACGCAGGTCTCTCAGGGCTGTGCAGTTGGCTTCTGGAGAGGGTCCTTGGGGTTGGGGGTTCTGCTTGCTCTCTTGGACCCCAGGGTCCCTCGATGAGGGCAGTTGGCTGCCATGTCATGAGGACACTCAAGCAGCCCTGTGGAGAGGGCCACACAGCGGGAACTGAGGTCCCCAGCCAAGGACCAGCTGCAAGCACGTGAGTGAGTGCCCTTGGCAGTGGGTGCCCCAGCCCCAGGCAAGCTCTCAGATGAGACCACAGCTCCTCTTGTGTCTTCTTCACAGTTTCATGGGGGATCCTGGGACAGAGCCAACTAGCCGAGCTTTCCCCAGATGCTGACCCACAGAAACGATGTGAGAGAGTTAAATGTTTAGGGTTGATTTAAGCTGCTAAGTTTTGGGTAATTTGTTATGTTGCAGAGATCCCTGATACCCCCTCCAACCATCCGTGCCCCACTGGGCACTGCCTCTGAACCATGGGCAGCACTTTTGCACCCCCTGAGCTATTCTTCCTGAGTCTGAAGAAAATTTTTTTTAACAGCTCTGTATTCGGACACAAACGTCAGTGCATTTCATACCAGATTATTTGCCCATAGGAGCTTGGGAGCTGGCCTCACCAGGTGGCACCTGTCTCCCTGACCTTTCCTGCAGAGAAGCTTGGGGTGTGGCCAGGGGAGTGCAGGTCCATTGGCTCCTGGACCCTCAGGTGCTCATGACAGCAGAGCCATCACCCTTTACCCGCATTTGGGGCTGTGAGTCGTGGCCCTCATAGGGAAGGGCGCCGAAAGACGAGACTATCCAGTCGCAGTTTTTTCTTCTCCTGCCTCAGTTCTACAGGCCAGCTGATCTGGGGTTACTAGGTAAAACACAGAACCCCCAGTTAAACTGGAATTTCACTTAAACAGCAAATGCTTATTGTTGTTGTTTGCTGTTTTTAGCATACGTATGTCCCATCGATATTTGGGACACACACCCTGCAGAACTGTTTGTTGCTGGTCTGGGAGACCTGCCTTGTGGCTGTTGCTCTCATTTGCTTATGCTGCACCTGCAGCCCCTGGGGATCGCACCTTTGGGGGAGCCCGCGTGAGTCCGCAAGCCCCGCTGTGGAACATTCAGCCTCCTGCTCAGAGGTACACAAGTGTTCCTTCAGAGCACGTATCTGACATTTCAGAACTGATTTCAGAAGGCCCAGGGTCCCACTGGATGCCCCTGCACAGGAGGGATGAAGGAGGGTTACCTCCTGGGGCCCGGCCGCTTTGACCCCACCGGGCTGACCTTCCCAGCATCCCTGTGTAGGCGGTGCTCACATTCACTCCATGATCCTGGCCTGGCCCCTCCCTGGGCTTCCAAGTCTCAGCCGAGAAGGGAGGGGCCAATTGGGTGACCCTTAGTGTCCCTTTTTGTTCTACAACCTTCTGCGTAAATAGTTTTCATCTGAGGTGCTGTTCAGAGGCATGCAGATGTACTAAAGGGAACCAAGCAGTTGGAATGATTTTATTTCACTGTTGTTTTACTTTGTGGATAAAAGGAATTCTAATTTCTTTACTGTTTTTCCACTTATTATACTTTTGGTCCTTACTGTATTTTGTGTTCTGATCTGGCTTCCTTTTTTGTGGTGTTTAACATCCCCAATGGGTCAGGGTGCACTCAGTGTTCTGGGGTCTGGGGGGAACGGCTTGGTTCCCTGTGTTCCGTGCTTTCATCTCAGGGTGGACCTGTGATTTTGGTGTCGTTAGCCTCATTCTCTAACAGAAACACAAGAATCTTTAGGAAAACTGATGCTGAAATATGCTTCCCTTATTTTCTAGAAACAAGAAAACTTTTCCACTTAGGATCTAAGGACTTGTCGTTCTCCCTTTGTGTTTTACTTCTTTTAGTCACACCGTCCGAGCAGTCACATGCATCTCTTGGCCCTTCCCGTGATTCCAACAAGGGTCCTCACAGGTGGGCGCAGGTGCCCCTCTCTCTCTCGATGTCCTTGGGTCCCAGGCGAAGAGGAGCTCAGCGTGGGGATGTCTGGCTGTGACCGCCTGTAGCTGTGGCGGAGGGAACCTGGGCATGCTCCTGGTCCTGTGTGGGCACAGCTGAGGTGCCTGGGCATGGCCCTGGCTGGCCCTCAGCCCAGTGCGCTTTGGGGCCAGACCCTGGCAGAAGTGTCCTCAGCAGTGCTCCTCCAAACTCAGTTCAGAACAGGAGACCTTGATGAGCCACCTGAGTGAGGCTCTCCAACGATGATTCCTGTGGGGACCGACTAGGGTGCTGAGACCCCCATCCCTGTCGGCAGCAGGAAGGTGGCCGTGTGGGGACGGACCAGGGTGCTGAGTCCTGGGGGAGCCCAGCGCAAGTGCCTTCAGGACCACACAGAAAGGACCTGCCCTGCAGGGGAAGAGGGTGCGTTAGGCTGCGCTGCAGCAGATTCCTGAGGGGCAGGTGTTTCGGGGCCTGGAGAGATAGGAACGGGGGCAGGGTGGCCCAGAAACCTGTCACCCTGGAGGTGCCCACGCTGGTATGACCATCGGGCCCCTGATGCAGCTGCGGAGGGAGACCCCACTGTGCCGGGTGGAATTGTGTCCCCAAAAGACGTGTTGGAGTGCTAACCCCCAGCACCTCGGGTGGGACCTTCTTTGGAAAGGGGTCCTCACAGAGGTGAGCAGTTAAAATAAGGTCATGGGTGGGCCTGATCCCACATGACTCGTCCAGAGAACAGGCAGAGGGGAGAGGATGGAGGCAGAGATGCCCAGGGCCGGCGGGGTCACCATGGCCGGCGGGGCAGGATCTCTACCTTGGGTCTGTCTGTGCTGGGAGGCCAGGCACAGACCCTCCTCAGCCTCGGAAGGCCCAGCCCCGCCCACCTTGGAGAATAAATTTCCGTTGCGCCAGCTGCCCGGTCTGTGGTGCTGACACAGCTGGGGTCTGTGAAAAGGAGAAAGCGCTTCCCAGGACGTGCTGAACAGGAGTCAGATGTGAGGCTTGAAGGTCCATTATTGAAATTCTAGGAACGACTCAATTTCTCTTTGCTGTTCCCTTGGAAACGGCTGATGGTGGGGCCTGGAGTCCCTGCAGAGCCCCTGCCGGTTTCATGGTTCTAGGCCGGGTTGGACCCGCTGCTGCGGCCGAGAGGACCGGACGCCCCCATGTCACTGCCCCTCTCGAGGTCCCTGCTTCGTCTCCACCTCCATCCCTTGAGGCCAGGACTGTGGTGCGTGGCAGGTCAGAAACTGCATTTTCTCCGGTTAGCAGAGTCAGGATGAGTGGGGCGCTCGGGCCATTAACTTGGCGGCTGCGACATCACCCAGTGGCTTTCCTGGGACCTTCGCAGCTGACCTTGAAAGAAGAGCCGCCAGAGCGAGACTTTTAGCAAACCTGGGGAAGAGAGGGTTTCATTGCCTGCCTCTCCCCTGCCCGCTCCGGGACACTCCGGGTGTGGTGGGGAGAGGACGTGCTGGGAACCCCAGGAGGCCTTTACCCAGAAGAGGCCCGGCTGGTCCCTGCCTGGAGCAGCCGGGACCAGGAATCCAGGCCGGCCCGGGGCAGCAGCACACAGCTCTCAGGGGCCCCCCCGCGCACCCCAGAAGCAGACCCACCCCCGTGCAGTGGGCCCAGCTGAGCTGGTGGTGGAATGGTGGGAAGGAGGGTGTGTGTGAGAGCAAGCTGCGCAGAGATGAGGTTCTGCAGCTCCTCACAAGACGCACAATGCGCGGTGCTCCTCCAGGGCTTGAGTTCCTCTGGCTGGTTAGGGGGTGTCCATCACGGAGCTGGATCTGCCTCCCGAGGTCAGAGGTCAGGCGTCCCTCCTGGCTTTGGTGTGCGGCATCACTGTGGGATACAGTCCATCCCGGAATTTCTCCAGACGCCAGGCCTGAGGGACCAGCCACGGGTCGCTCTGGCTGTTGCGTTCGCGGCCCCGGAGCCCGGCCCTGTCTCCATGCCGCCCTCACCCCACCCACACCGGGCTAGTCGGGGTCCTGGGCAGGAGAGCAGCCGCTCCTGGGGTTGAAGGAGCCAGGTGTCCAGGGAGGTGGGGGCTGAGGCCTCGGGAGGGCAAGTGTGGCCGAGTGACCTGCGGTGGGGAGGACGGCCACTCTGGCGCCCGAGGGTGCGTTGGGAGCTGTGGGCTGGCAAGGACGTGCGGGGTTTTCTCTCTGTTGTGAAATAGCGGGCAGCCTCTGGTCCCTTGAGCCGAGCACCCACAGCTGGCTAGATGGGCCCACTGGATGGTCAGAAATCTGCACCGTCTCTGAGACAGTGGCCATCGCCCGCTGGGTGCGGAGGAGGGAACGGCTGACCTGCAGACCCGGCCACAGGCGGTGGGACACGAGGAAAAGCTGAAGACCCCAGCCCTGCTCTGAACCCAGAGTCCCGACCGGACACGGGAGGGCAGGGCAGCCTGGGGCTCCTTCACGGCTGCGAGGTCGGCTTCAGGGGCCGCCGCATGTGGTGGGGCCCTAAGACCCTGCCACCCGCTCCGCTGGGTGCTGGTCCCCACCTGCCTGCACCTGTGTATGCGGTGACCGTCCTCCCTAACCTGCTGCCTGGGGCCTCCCGACCCACAGCAGGGCGGGGTGCTGCATCCATCCCGGAAAGCCTAGGTGTGAACACGGCCAGTGCCAAAGAGCCACCAGCACCTTCTGTATCCACGTGACATCGGAGGGAACAAAGCCTGGATGAGCGGAGCTTTCAGAGGGAGAAAGGCACCCCGCGGTCAGGCACCTGGGCCAGGCCTCAGCGGCTCTGACAGGGCAACGCGGTCAGAGTGGAGGGGACCAGGGGGAGAGGACACAGCTCCCAGGGCAGCTCCCCAGTTCCAAACACTGGACAGCCGGGATGCAGTCTGCCTGGGCGGGGCACACAGCACTCAGTGTGGTTTGTCCCATTTCCCGACTGAATGTGCACCACGCATCCCGAGGACAGCGCCTTCCACCCCTCCATGGGGCATGCGTGGGTCATTAATCACTTCTTGTCAATGGCAGGGCTCAGGTCCGGGGCCCGTGCGCCACTCCAGGGGCCCTTCTGGGGGTGGACGCTACTGGTCTGTCTTGTCCGGAAGCACTTAAGGCACCACACTGTCAAATAGGAACAAATGAAGAATACCAAGTGGACAGACGTGTGACAGTCCCTGTAGGCCAGGCCACGGGCCCACACGATTCACACACACCCCACATACACCCCACGCAGACACAGCTCATGGGTGATTCACATGCCTGGTTTGTACACACTCGACACATACAGGACACACACTTCGAACACACAGTTCACATGTGATCCATGTACACGGTTCACACATACACCACGCGGGTCCTCCCCCGCCCCCCCCTCCTGCCCCCTCAGGTGCCCATTCCAACCTCCCAGCCTTGCCTGGAGACCTCACAACACCCGTCTGCTTTGCTCCCCTGATGGAAATCCAAGCCACTTTGAAATGTCACCGTTTTCCTGGGACTTTTTCCATCTCCTGCCCTGATGCCTATTCTGCACCACACGCACAGAGGCAGGCGTGTACACACGCATGCACACATGCACACACACACCCATCCGCCTCTCCCTGCTGCTCTCTGTTTAGCCATCCTTGATCGAGGGTCTTCTGGGCACCTGCACACCAGCAGCCAGGGCCATCCTCTGAGTCCCCAGCCCAGGGACGCCAGCAGGGCCCGTGTGATGGCAGCCAGGCCCGGCCAGCATCTGGAGGCTGCGGGCTGGGGAGGATGGGGGCTGGGGAGCTGGTGTCTCTTCCCCGACCCGAGCCCTACATCCGAGTTAGAGCGTGGGCTGGCCTCTCAGCTCTGCCCTTCAGGACAGGCCCCCTCCTCCCGGCCGCCTCTCTTCATGTCCTGCTTCCATGTCCCCTCTGTTCACTCTCCCCTCAGCAGGGCTTCCACACCCCCGTGCTCCCCTCCTTGAGATGCGGATGATGCAGAATCAGTCTGGGCTGGAAGCCTGTCCCGTCAACCTCATCCCTTGTTCCGCGTGTAAGGAACGGAGACCAGGGCCTGGTGGCCTCAAGCCCATTGTTGTAGAGCTGGGGGTGGAGGGAGGTCAGGGTGGGAGTGCCTCGGGGTCCACAGCTTCCATCAGGGCTGAGGGAACTGAGTCACGCTCTCCCGAGCTCAGGGGCGCCTGGGGCCACAGGAGGTATCGCTGGCCTCAAGGCCTGGGCGTCCCGGAGTCCCGCCTGTGCCATCCCACGAGAGGCAGCGAAGGGGAGGTGCTGGCATTCCTCATACCCTGGAACCTCGGCCGCCCTGACCTGGCATCTCCGTCCCAGGACAGTCGGCCACCAGCTCGACTCAGCTGCGCAGACCTCACTTTGTGTTCAGTAAAAGACAACACGGGAGATTGTAAGAGTAACTGTGTCAGATTAAATGTGTTTCCGTGAATGAGAGTCGGGCCCTTTAGGAATGCCTGCACTTTGCTTTGTCTTGCTGAAAACAATATTTTCCCCGAAGACCCCGACACGAGGGCCATTACAAAATGTGATTCATTTTGCATGAGCTCTGACGCACTCGGCACAGGGGACCAAGCGGCTTTAGTGAGGTATTTATGCGCTGCTGTGAACGCAGCATCTATAAGTCATGCAGGTCCCAGGGTGCTCGGCCGCCTCCTCAGCACGGGGGCCTCGTGGCTGAGGACGGGGAGATCCTGCCCCTCCCCTCACGGCCGCGGTGCTTTGCGGTGACACCGCTGAACGGCCTGAATTAGGCCAACGTGGGCTTCACGCCAGCTGCCCCTTCACGCAGCACACCTGGCCCTTGTCCAGGGAGCGGCCCGATTTTTCTCGTGATTATCTGGGGCTTATAAAAGGGAGGGAACCCAGAGCAGGAGGGCACACTGTCAACATAACAAACGGTTTGTACTCTGAACATCTGAGAAGAAGACAGACGACCCATTAGAGGGACAAGGAAAAGATGTACAGGGTTTACACAAATATTGAATCACTGTGTTACACATGTGAAACTAATATAATGTCATCTGCTGATTACACTTAAATTAAAAAAAGACTTACCGGGCACTTCACTGTGGGGGAGATTCAAACGGAAACTAAACACGCCGGAAGGTGCGAGCCCGCCCGTGCCTCAGGGGATCCACATCCCAGTGAAACGCGTGCCAGCCCCACAGTGGGTGCAGGGGAGACGCTGGTGAGGACGGGGCAGCGACTGCCCACTACAAGGCCTGGAGTCACCTCGAGACGCAGCACACCCACGCCCGGACTCTCACCCTAGGGAATCGTGGGCACGTGGGCCAGGATGTCCGCTTGTGAGGGCCTCACGATGGAGACGGTTTAGATCAGCCATGGGACGGATAACGCACCGGGCCAGTCAGGGAATGAAGTGCCACGCGGCCACGAACACGGACCACGTGGCGCCACAGGCCACGCCGTGGATCGCTCTCACACCCAAACACGGAACACCAGAAGTCAGGCCTGATGAATGCACGGACGACACAGGCTCAAGATGGGCAAAGCCAAGTTCACATGCTCGTCCCCCTTGGCCCAGCAGCTCCACTCTCAAAACTCTAGTTTAAAGACATGCTGGGAGAAGCCCAAATGACTCGGGTCCAGGGCCATTTGGTGGCACTGTGTGAAAGGGTGGGCAGCCCTGGACAGTCTCTGTTTACGTGGTATGGAAAGAGGAAGGCCAGTACAGGGCAGCCCACGTGACACCCCCTGGTGTATAACAAACCCCCGTGAGGCGGGGTCCACTTCCCACCCTTTGCCCCTGGGCAGGTCTGAGACTGGGCTAGAGGATGCTGGGCGATTTCCAAAGCTAGGCCACCAAAGCCCACCTTTCGGGGACATTTGCCTTGGAGTGGAGCCACCACGCCTCCAAGAGTCCAACCAGCCACAGGGAAAGGCCAGGGAGGGCGGGGGCTCTGGCCACAGCCCCTGCAGGCACTTGAGACACAGCCGCCCAGCGGCCTTGGGCAGAGCAGAGATGCTCAGTCCCCGCCCTGGTCCATCCACGCTGCACACTCTCCAGCCACAGCCCCCGGGCAACAGGAGACCCGCGTCGTGACTGCAGCACTGCACAATCCACGCACAAGCTGTGAAAGGAAGCGCAAGGAGGTTGAAACGAAAATCGACTGCCGTCTCCTGGGGGGTGCGGGTCAGGAAGACCTCTCCTAACACGTCCTGTTCTATGGTTGGCTCTGGATTCCTTTATGCTTTCTACCAACAAAGAACAAAATTAAGGCAAAAAGAAGAAAATGCAATCCCGAAAATTGAAAACAAGCTAAAACAAAAGAACCTAATTATGTATCAAGTTGGCGACAAGACCCCAGGGAGAAAAGCATTATTTCAAGTAACTTGAGAACACAGTGTTTTGACTGTTTATCCTCCGTGGAAAACATCTGAAGGAAGTTATCCTTGGAGGGGGGTGTGTGAGGGAGACCAGCCAGACCCTTCAGAAATAGAGGAGGGAAGGGGGGCGGAGGGATGGGGGACACAGAAAGAGAGGGAGAGAGAGCGTAAGCCAGACTTTGCGGGGTGAGCATTGACGCCCCAGGAAAGCGGCAGCCCAGGCGAGCCTTCCTCGCAGGGACCACGGTGCCGGCGCCCCGCCCGCTCACAGAGCTTTGCGCGTGCTTCCAGGCCCTGGCACGGGGCTGCCCTGTTTGCAGCCCCCGTAGTTCTGGGCAGTACCCTCTCACCTCCCTGTGCCTCTCTCTCACGCAATGCGGCACCCCAAGGGCTCTTTCAGAGCCCGTGCAGGCCCAGTCCCCGGAGGTGCCTCTCTGCAGCTCTGATCTTGAGGAGCGAAAGGAGGGGCTCTGCTCGGCCGCAGCCCGAGTCACTCCTGCCAGGCTGGCGGCTTTCACATGTTTTACTGTGAAACCAAGACCTGTGGGAATGAGGCTCTCGTGCAGGTCCTCAGGGAAAGTGAGGGAGCGGGGGGAAGGGGGGTGGCGAGATCAGGAAACAGTGGAGAAAGAATCTTCTCTCAAGGAAGGTAAACAAACCCAGGACCTGCGAGCTCAGGGCGCCAGCGGTCGCACCCCTGCCCTGGACCGAGGGCATCTCACCAGCGACGCTGCGCCAGTCCCATCGTCCACAAACCCTCACTGGCACCCAGAGACGGGGGGGATGAGGTCTCCAGAACCTTCCGCTGGGTGCGAAGGGGACACACGTGAGCACACGA
Source organism: Balaenoptera acutorostrata (assembly GCF_949987535.1). Taxonomy (NCBI): domain Eukaryota; kingdom Metazoa; phylum Chordata; class Mammalia; order Artiodactyla; family Balaenopteridae; genus Balaenoptera; species Balaenoptera acutorostrata. The sequence goes on from NC_080065.1 coordinate 4,151,242, forward strand.
GATTCCCGTGGATGAGGCCACGTGCCCGCCTGTCCTGGGGCAGCTCTCGGCACCGGCCGCAGTGGGAAATCAGGAGCCCCTTGCTTCTCTGGGTCGCTCTGCCCGGTGCTGAGTGGGCCTCTGGCTGGTACTTCACCAGCCACTTGGCACCCGGTCTCTTCTGAACATTCATTTCACACTCCAGGTCTCCCGGTCCCGAGGTCTCCCAGCTGCTGACTTATCTCTCCTGGCATCAGACCGCCGTCCCCTCTCCTGAGATGCCGCGCCCTCACAAGGCTGGAAAGTTTATCCCCAAATCAAGCCAATATTCCCAGGAAGCGAGGGCTTTGTTTCCCTTAAAAAAAACAAGTCTGCGCTCTGTAAGTGGCTTTAGAGCCTCATGTTCTGACCTAGCCATCTAGATCACCATGATACTTTTCTCACTCCATTTAGTTTTTGTTTTGCTCTGTTTTACTTGATGTTTTAATTACCAAAGCAGTGTATGCTCATTGTAGCAAGTCAAACAGGATAATGAAAAAGTTAGCCATCTCCGTGCCAGCCTTCAGATACATATCTTTCAGGTATGATGTTAAAATCGGGTTATTATCTTTGTACATGTCTCTACATGCATACAAACAAGAACACAATTTAAATTACGCATGTGAGTGGGTTCTTTTTCTGTCTTGTTGTTATTTTAAAACAAACCAGAATCCATGCTGCACCCTTTGCTCAGAACATTTTTTTTTTTTTCTCTAATACTCTTCTCGGGCTGCTTCTGAATCATGCCTTTCGCCAAAAGTAAATATATTAGGGGGGCCTTTTAAAAGTGACTGTACATCAAAAATATGAAAACAGGCAATTTCATGTGGTTTAACCTAGTATGTGGAGTGCTGACTCTGTCAGCCCTGTTCTAATGCTTTATAGGAGTGAGATGGTTATTTCAAGGGCTACTTACCTACTGCAACAGACATTGTTGAGCGCTCATCAATGAATGTCCTGCAAAGGACACAGAGCTTTATCCGGGGTCTTGAGAATTGCGATTCGGGAGACACAGACTCAGGCGAAACCGGAAGAGTGTTTCAGGGAAGAGAAAGAGTCAGGGGCTCATAAAGGCAAAAGCCACAAGGTTGTTCACGTTGCCTGGTGAGAACTGTGATTGACTCTGGCCGGAAATATTTGTCCTTAAGGAACCACGAGTTGCTCTAGGGTAGGGGGTCCCATAAGTACCTTGAGTTTCTGGCAGATGTTCTGGATGCCTTCGTTAGGACAATAAATGATCAAAGGTCAGATTCCACCCAGGCTGAGACGTGCCTGAGTCCCCGTCATCAGTGGCCTCTGGGTTCCATTTGAGAGAATTTGAGCTACCCCAACTCCATTTCCATTTTCCTTCCGTAGCCTGGACCACTTATTCCGCATCAAAGGGTGGATGGACCATCTTCTATGCAACATCCCAGGGTGGATGGACCATCTTGTATGCAACATCCAAGGGTACATGGACCATCTGTTCCACATCCAAGGACACATGGACCATTTTCTATTCAACATCTGCCGAGGGTAGATAGTCAGGGCGTTTCCACGTGGATAAAATAAACACCCTTAAACATTTATCATCATATGCTAGTGCTAATATTTATGTGTGATAAATTCCCCAAAACGTGATTGCTGGGAAAACACACTCACTTCTAATTTAGTCGACTTGGCCAGATACCTTCCCAAGAAGCTGTTTCAGTTCTCGCTTTCCCTAGAAACCTGCAGGAGCACTGGTTTCCCCACATCACCGCCTCAGCACCAGTGTGCAGTTTTTAAACGTGTGCAGCTCCAAAGGGGAGAAATGGTCCTCTGTGACTCAGCTGCATTTCCCCAACCCTGGTGAGACTGTGCGTCTTTTAAATATTTGCTGATCTACCCACTTTCTTTGGTGAGTGGCTGGCTCCTACTCTCAGCTATTTTCCCATTAGGTCTCTTGTCTTTCTGTAAATAAAAAAATGAGATAATTTTCTGTATTAAGGAGATTAACCCTTTGTCATACAACCCGCAAACATTTTTCTCAGTCTTATCGCTTTTGGTATTTCTATTGATATAACGTGTCCTTGCTGTATAAAAATACACAACTTCATAGAGTAAAATGTACCTAATATTTACTTAAGGTTTTGGATTTCCTGTTTTGATTAAGAAAAGCTCTTCCAACTTCTAGGTTATAAAAATATTATGTTAAAAGTTCCTTCTAAGGACTCTGTTACTTTATGTCACTGTTTAATCTTCAAGCCGTTGAGTCTTACTTCGTGGAGAGTGATGGGGAGTGACCATGAGTGCCCAGCTGGCACTTGAGCCCCACGTCCACCTGCAGTGCCGGTGACCTCAGCCTCGGGTCTCAGCACACGGTGCCTCCTCAGACATCTGAATTCCCAGCTCGCTTAACTCTCGTTTACTCTTGATCCAAATTAAACCTGAAGACTGCGTATGTGCATACGGCCCTTCCCACCCCCAATTCCTTCAACTGCTGGCAAGTATACTTAGAAAATAACAAATTCTTAACAGCACAGGAAAACAGAGTGGCCTATCCTGTCCAGGAGATGCAACACATTTCTGAAAACTGTGGAAGAGATGGTATCAGGTTGAACCAAAGAGAGGAACTTGCAGCCCCCAAGCTGGCAGGAGAGCCCACGGAAGGATGGAACCAGTCAGGGGTGAGGACACCCCTGGGACATCCCCACATAAGGGCCAGAGAAGGGGCGCTGCTGACAGGTGCAGAAGTACACCCTCTTCTCCTGGGGCTGCTGGTCAGAGGAGAGGGAGCTCTGGGAGCAGGAAAGCCCCATGGATCATTCAAACCTTCACCGGAGACTCGAGACCAAATAAATATGCCAATGCAGGAAGGCAGGGTTCCCGGGAGCCAGGGGAACAGGGGTCCCTTGCAGAGTGTACTCCTGTTCCCCCAGGACCGACCCTCAGCTGCCCCTGGGACAGAGCCTGCAAGCATCCTGTTCAGGCCCAGAGCCTGCAGTGTTGGAGAAACAGAACCTCATGGGGACTCACTCCTTCCTCACCACAGTGCAAACCCAGCACCGTCTCCAGGTTATCGGTAAAACTGATGCTGAAATTCAGCCTCTGCACACTGGTGCCAGATTAAATCTTGGAGACAGAGTTTTGGGTGAAGTAGAAAGAAATAGCTTTATAGCTTTGCCAGGCAGAGAGGGACACAGCGGGCTAATGCCCTCAAAACTGTTCCCCGCTGGGGGGGGGGGGTAGTGAGGAGTTTTGTAGTAATGGTACGGGAAGCAGGGCGTGATCAGCTCATGGACATTCTTCTGATTGGTTGGTGGTGAGGTAATCGGGAGTCAACATCATCAACCTCTGGTTCCATCCAGTCTGGGGTTCACGTGCTCGTGGTCAGCAGTTTCCATCTGGAGGGTGTCTGCTTCCTGCAGAAACAACTTAGGAAGGTGTGACAGGCCTTTATCTGTATCTTTCAGGGAACTGGGAGTTCCTGATTCTGGGATGATGCCACAGAATTATAGTCTAAATTGTTACCAGTTCCCCAGCCCAACAGCTATTCTTTGTTTCTATTGATACATCTTCACTTTCCCCATCATTTACTCTTGAGTCAGCCTTTTACTTCAAAAGACAAGGACGCAGGGGCTTGTACACAGTTTCAAAACCAGCGGCACAGGGGACTCTAGGACACACAGAGTCCAGGGGCCTAAATATTATTACAAATATTTAAGTTAGTGTCTAAGTGCTATCAGAGAGTCTAACACATTCATAAAATTAAAAAAATAAAAGGCCTTACCAAAAAGAATCAGAGAAAGATAAAAACCTATCAGAAATGAGAAGTATGATTCCCTCCATCCCAACACAAAATGCAAGAACAAGGCTCATCCAAGGTGCGAATGTGGCTCAAGATCAAATTAGTGGACTGAGCCCATCAACGAGTCCCTCAGGACACAGACACGGACACTTGGCCCAAGGGGTCTGGGGCTTCTCTGGGATTTCCAGGAGAGAAAAGTAGAGAGAATAATCAGATAAATCATAAAAGTTCTGAGAGTTGAAGAGATACAAACCATCAGCTTTGACTCAACCCGGACTAGAGGTTAGGATGGGAAAAGCAGCCTGAGACCATCTTCACGCTCTGGGCCTGTATCCCACCTAAAGGTCGGAGCACCGAAGTCAAAGTCAAAGTCCCAATATCTTCCAGGGAGAATGAACAGCCTACCTAAGAAGGAGGAAAGACAAACGTGCCCCAGACTTCTCGTCAGTGACGCTGTACACCAGACAAATCGTGAGCCTTGGGGCAGGGTGCAGATCCAGCATCCATCACGATTAAATCCAGCTCCGCTTGGACTTGACTGTTTCATTTCTGGGTAAGTTTCTTAGAAACACACTGACTCATGGGCACAGAAGGACGTGTACAAGGGTGTTGTCAGAAGCACTGTTTATGTATGAGTGAAAAACTAGAACACGAATATCCATGAGTAGGGAAAGGTAAATAAATCTTGCTAAATCCTTATGAGACAGTATCATGTGGCCATTTAAAGGAAGAAATAGCGCTGCGTGTACAGGTGTGGAGAGGTTGTCAAGACATCAAGTGTGTGATTACGGAACAGTAAGATCCCATCTATACTTGAAAGTATGTTGACACACATACGGGCATGTATTCATACATACACACATATGCACACGTGCACACACATACACACACACACGCACAAAGGATCAGGAGAACAAGCACAGACCTATGACCAGAGATGACTTCTGAGGCCTCCAGTGACCTGCTGGGGTGGGGGGGAGATGTGCTCTCACTTTCTATTTAATGAACTTCTACATCATTTAAACTTTGTGCTACGAAAAAAAACCTAGTAATAATTGTAAAACCCTCTAATAAACTCTGCCCCATACTCTGATGAGGCCTCTGATACCCAGTCTATCCTAGAGGTAGTGTTTATTTTGAGAAGTGCAAAGTCTTATTGAAAAGTATTAAAAATTAATATCAAGTTCAAATCCAGAAATGACTGTCACGTGGGCAGTAAATTCCACATTATTTGAACTCTTGAGTATCCTTTTCTTCCAAACACATTTTTCATCCAGAATATGAACAGAGCACTAATTCTTTACAAAATGTTGTGTTTTTTTAAAGTTAAAAAAGTCCCTTCTTGTATAGGGTTTGGCAACAGAACAAAATGAAATCCCTTCCAAATTAAAAGTTTTACTGTATCCACTTCCCTAATGAGAAGCTGGCAGAACCCATGGTACTGAAGTGCGTGGAGAGGAAAACCACATGCGGTTTAATTTATAGGAGAGAAATCCCACCCCATGCATTTTCGAGTTTATGAAATACTGACCCGTGGATGTGACGCTAACCCCATGGGGACTTCACAGCCCACAGTACTCTGCTGACTTAAAACCCGGCCACATGCATGACCCAGCCAAGGTGGTCTGGGGAAAGTACCACCGAGCAGTGAAAGTAAATTACGTAGTGCAGAAACGTGTGGATTTAAAGGGAGAATCGAAAGTAAGTATTCCCAGCAGGTGGACTTGCCAGTGGGCTGGCCAGCAGGGCGATGCCCGCGGGGACGGCGCTCCGGAGGAGGCCGAGGCAGCCCGCGGGGGCGTCCAGTGTCCGGAGAAAGGCCTGCTCTGTCTGTCTGCAGCGGAGGCTCAAGTGAGACCCCCAGGCCCTCCTCCTTGGGGGCACGTTAGGGTCACGTGAAGTCATTTGCAAGCTTCTGGTGGCTGTTCAGTCCTCTTACTAAGTCGGGGAAATCTGGCCTTTTCCTGCAGGGCCCAGCCCCACTCCTACAACTGGGATTTGGGGAGGAAAAGGCCCCGTCCAGCCTCGGCCGGGCCTGGGGGCGGGGGAGGGGCTCATGTCACCGTCTGGTCAGTCCAGGCTCCCCAGGCAGCAGGGCCGTCTGGGTGCCCTCAGCCCCCTGCCCTCCGAGGCCTCGTCGGAGGAGCCCTCAGGGCACAGATGACACTCAGTTCCCGCAGCTCCGGGGACACCCTCCTCGTCCCCTCTACAGCTGCAGGGACTACAAGTGCGGTGGCCCCCCCAGGCCCGTGGTTCCCCGGGCGCGTGGGCTCGGACCCCCGGCCAGCCGTCCAGGTGCACCTGAATGCCAGGTCCTGCTGCTCCAGGCGTGTCCATGTGCCCAGCGTCACACCCCCTGGGCACCTGTGGAAGCAGCATTTGCTCTGGCGCTGCCTCGCCCCAGCTCGCGCGGGACCCTGCCCGGCCCGCTCCTGGGGGTGAAGGCATCACGGAGTCCCTGCCTCCTTGGGGCTGGGCTGGCGGCAAAGGGCAAGGCCCAGCTCGGTCTTGGCTGCGGACAGCGTTGGAGGGACCCAGGCTGGACACGTCACACTCCTGGGCCATTAGGGGAGGCACACGTCCCCCCAGAGCTGTGTGAGAGTGAAGAAAGGAAGGAACCCTCCCAGGGGACCCACTTCTCCAGGTGCAGGTCATACGTCGCTGGTGGAGAGGAAGCCATGCGTGTCCACAGAGGGCAGCGTCCGTGTACGGAATGGGCACCACCATCCCGAGCCGCGCTTGTTCTCACTCAGAGAAAAATATGCTATAAATTTGCCATTACAGCAAAATCAATGTCTTTTTTATTAAGACTGTCACAGAGCCAATTATTTGTGTTTATGTCACCGCTGTGTATGTTGTTCGTTTTAGACCAAATAACACTCCCACCTTGCTGAGGAAAGAGCATGTGCGGGTTTGAAATGAAACCAAGTAGCTGAGAAGTTGAACATTCCCGGACGGAGATGAACACTGATCGCCGCAGGGCCTCCCCGGGAGGCAGTGGAGAAGCAGCCCGCCCGCCCCCTCGGGTTTCCGGACGGGAAGCGCGAGTCCCTGTCTGCAGACGCGGGTGTGGCGGGGAGAACTCCGTGCTGGGGAGCGATGGGTGACGGGGCCTGCCCTGTCACCCCCCCACCGGCTCACCCTGATGCCGCCCCGACCACCATGCCCACCGCCAGGTCCGCCCCGGCCAGGACAGAGCACCTGCAGGTCAGCTCCGCAGAGGTGCACGCGCCTGACCAAGGAGGTGCGTCCTGAGAAGGTGGGTCCCCTGTGGTCCGGGGGGGGTCGTCCTTTTCCTGAAAAGAACCGCCTTAGACCCACCATGTGCGCTTGATCTTTTAGAGGAAGCTGATGGGCAAAGAAGGAATTACCAGGAGCGGGAATGGACGTGTGTTTGGTTGGGCTGCGTCCCCTGGGCAGTGTCAGCAGAGCTTTGCTCTTTTGCTGGAGGATGCGCTCTTTGGCACCCACTGAAGTCACAGTCTCGGTTCTGTATTTGACGTGTGGGATTCCTTGTGGGGCAAACGTGCTGGCATTCTCCCCCGAGCTGCCCACGCCGCTGCTCGGGTGGGCTCTTCGGTCACCCTCGACCCCTCCCCCCAGCCCGTTAGGTCCTGACGTCTCCCCTCTCGGACCCCCCTCTTTCTCCTATGACATTGCCGAATTCTTCTTCACTGTCGATTCAAATTTTGTCCCAGGATCTCAAGAGCAGCTAAGACTGTTGGCTGCTCGTCTGTGCCAGGCCCAGGGCTGGTTAGTTTGCATGAACCGTCTTATTTAATCCTCTGAAGAGGCTCTCCGGAGCGCCATCCTCCGGGCACATGGGAATCTTCAGTCATAACGCGGTGACGTATCCACACGCTTTCTTCCCGGCAGACACTGCTCCTCAAAGCAGGCCCCGGACTCACACTGTCTCGGCCTCGGTCAGGGCCCAACACGTGGTAGAAGCACAGTGCCTGACTGGCTTCCAAGAGAAAGAATAAGTGATGAAATGGGTGAAAAGGCTTTCGTTGTCCCCACAAGTGACTGCCTCTGTCTCTGGCTCTCTTTACGAGGGAGGAGGTGACACAGAGTAAGAGCTGACCTGCCAGCTGCCACACGCGTCCACGTGTAGGAGAAACGCTTGCTTTGGCCCTGACCAGGCCCTGGGGGGCAGCTGAAGTAGACGCTGCTGGGTCAACGGCCAATGTCTGGGCATCCCATGAGGCCGATGGCTCCACAGGGTGGACCTTGGATCTCATCACTGGGCTCTGCTGGCCTGTTACTTCCACCATCTTTCAATGGTTAGGAAGGCTAACGTGTTTTGTTTTTTTAAAGATTTTTTTTTTTTTGATGTGGACCATTTTTAAAGTCTTCATTGAACCTGTTACAATATTGCTTCTGTTTTATGTTTTGCCCCTTTGGCCACAAGGCGTGTGGGATCCCAGCTCCCTGACCAGGGATCGAACTCACACCCCCCACACTGGAAGGCGAAGTCCCAACCACTGGACCGCCAGGGAAGTCTCATGGAAGGCTAAGGTGTTTTAAACACCTTTCACTGACGTCAATGGTATGAAATACCCCCAGGGACTAATCAAGCAGAGTGTCTTGGACACACAAGGGTCTGCCCAACCCCCCGCCTAGGCTGGTTCATGGCCCAGTGAGTTAAGGCCACTGACCTTCATGTCCCAGGCTTTCTCATCCTCGGTTCTGCATGGCTGCAAAACGGCTACTGGAGCTCCGGATGTGGACCCATCTCCCTTTCATCGGAGCCCATGTGGTGGTTAGTTTTATGTGTTAACTTGGCTGGGCCGGGGTGCCCTTTGTTGGGTCAAACACCTGCCTGGGTGTTGCTGTAAAGGTAGTTTTCAGCTGTGATTGACATTGAAACCAGTGGACTTTGAGTAAAGCAGATGACCCTCTATCGCGTGGGTGGGCTTCTCCAGTCGGGTGAAGGCCTCAGGAGCAAAAAGAGGTTTCTCCTCAAGCCTGTAGCACTGAGCCCCTGCTTGAGTTCCTGGCTGGCCAGTCGGCTCTGCAGATTTCAAAGCAGCCCCCTGTGCATGATCTGTTGAGCCAGCTCCTGGGAATCTCTGTGCGTGTGTGTAAGTGTGAGACCCGATGTATACACCATCACTTCTGGTTCTCTGGAGAAGTCTGGCTAATTCAGCCCTGAGTACACTTGTGTCCTCACCCCGAGGGTCAGAGCCGTGTCACACGGCCAGGCCTAGCTGCTCGGAAGGTCTGGACATTGGAGGTCTCACCTGTCCTGTATCCGAGGTGAAGGGGAAAGGGAGGGGGCTGGGCGGTCTGCTGTGTCTTCCTCCATGGTCTGCAGTCCAGATGTGGTGGGGTCGCGGGGGACCAGCAAGTCCGAATTGTCCCCACCCCCTCCTATGACGTGTCTGGGATGGTCCCGAGAGATCCAAGGTGACTTCCGGAGAACAGATTGCATGCTTAAAAGTTTTACCCCCCAGCCGCCTTGCTTCAGATTATTTTCAGAATGCTCACATAACGGGGAGAAAAGCAAGCTTCCCACTATTTAACAGCCCCTAAAATTCGATTTCTGTTCAATTACACACGACCTCACAAGGAACGAGGCTGACGGAGCTTTAAATTCCTTTCGCTCACAGCCGTCGCTGCCCCTCTACATGGCTGAGTTAGAAGGAAAAACGGCGATTTTAAGAAAAGGAAGAAACCATTCTTTTTAAAAAATTAAACATTTTTTTTAATTTTTGGAATTTTTATTGGAGTATAGTTGATTTACAATGTTGTGTTAGGGTCTGCTACACAGCAGAGTGAATCAGTTATACATATACATATGTCCAGGAAACCATCTTTGATTGAATTGGAAACATTCCTAATTAAATCTGTTATGTTTCTAGATACATCAATAGTGTACTCTTAAAAATTAAATAAAATATTCTGCTAAATAGAGTATGCAAGGTTAAGTTAGTGTAGTATTGCCGATGAACAGAAAATGCTAGCGCTCTGAACAAGCAGGAGATATGGCCTTTTTCAAAATAAGCTTCATGTTCTACACACAGAAACTGTTACTGAAAATTGTGAAAAATCAGATGGCTGAAAAGGGGAGCTTTACTTATTTTTTCTTTGAAGCAGAAAAACAGGTATCTCAGTTTGGCTAAGAGATTATTTTGGTTGGGAATGAGAGAAAGAGATGAAAAAATTCTTTATTAAAAAGCAGCAAAACCAATGGAAATTAAGTCTTGTAAAAATAGAAGAGCCAACAGGAAATCTCCACTGGCTGATGCAGAGACCTCCTCCTGAGTCTTGCTGACTCGCTGGGTTGATGCAGAATTAAAGGGCTCATTCTGAGCTACTCAAGGGGTCAGGCCTCATTTGCAGGAAGGACCTGCACCCAGGTGGGGATGTTGGGCGGGGCCGGGGTCTGTGAGAGCGCCTGTGCAGGTGGTAGCCGAGGAGCTGGCCCCTGGCCTGGAGGAGCTGGCCCCTGGCCTGGGGGAGCTGACCCCTGGCCTGGGGGTGTTGGGGTGGCAGCAGCGTCTCAGAAGATGTGCTGGGGGGTTCCCGTGCCCACCCAGATGGAAACGGGCCCCTGCAAGGGGACAGGGAGCCCACCCAGCCCCGGAGGATGGGTGCAGGTAAGATGCCTGAGGACGGGGCCGGGGGGACGTGGGGTGGCCACATGCCACATCAGGGAGCTGTGCCCACTTCTGGACTGAGGGCGTCTGGGCTGAGCCCCGACCCTGCTGTCGGTTGTCCAGGACCAGCTCAGACACTCAGAGGCTGCCCGGGACTGAAGCTCCCAGAAAGCCCTGTGTGTCCAGGGAGGGGAGGACGGAGCCGGAGGAAGCCTGCTCGCCTGCCCAGCACAGTGTCCAGCCAGAGCTCGCGGTCACAGGTGCAGCCACGGCTCCGGGCGCCGGGCCCGCAAGGATGGAGACTTGCCGGAAGTGGGACTGGCAGGAAGGGGGCCTGATGGGGCGGCCAGAGTGGAATGAAGCAGCCGGCTTGGTCCCTTCGCTGCCCCCAGGCCTCAGTGACGGCCTCCCAGCCAGGGGCCCCGCCTCCTATGAGGATGGCCAGGCATCCAGTCAGACTCACAGACTCAGTGCCGCCACCACGACCGTGATGGCTCGTGTCTGGGCAGAGTCCGCATGTGGGCGAGTCGTCCACTAAACAAGCCGTGCCAGGGGCTCGTGTCCACCAGCCAGTGTACGGCTCCACGGCCACGCATGCGTGAGGGCGTCATGGGACAGTTCAGTCCCAGCACAGTCACCGTTCTGACCACTTCCCGCATCTGTGCTCGCAGGTCTGGGCGGGGCGGGAAGCAGGCAGACTTGGGACCACTAGGAGCCCCCTTCGGGGGGATTTTCCCAGACATTTAATTTATTCAAGTTCTATTTTACAGGAAAATATTTGACAGTTATGTATGGACCCATGGACTGAGACACCTCTTGTCTGTTTTATTTTTCTTTAATTTGGGAGCATTTCATCTGATTTTTCTAATAAGCACTCAGACAGGTTAGAAATCTGAATTCTCTTGAGCCCTGCACCACGGGGGTGAAGTCCAGCCCCTCCGAGGACAAGAGTGGAAGGAGGAAGGCCTCCCTGCTGCGTGGGGAGAGGCAGAGCGCGGACGGGACGGGACAGGACGTCTGCTCTATCCTGACGCGCTCAGCAGCCTCTCCTTCCTCCAGGGCTGGGCGGGCGTCCGTTCTGGGAACAAATCTCCTTTCGCTGTACCTAGTACAACTTCTGAGAAGCTGCAGAGAAAATATTTTACAGCCACTTTTACATATTAAGTGAGGAGGACCTTAGTATTTAGTTACACTTATCGTTTTCTGAAAAAGAAAGAATTCATTTGTGGAAAAAAATCACCAGTCCCAAATGCATCTGTTCTACGACAGTGACATTTTCTCTGTCACTTACGGCACTTTTGACCTTGGGCACATCGCTTAACGTGCACATTGCATGCCTTGAACTGCAGGCTCCTGGGCTGCGAGGCTGGGATCATGATTCCCACCCCGCAGTGTCTGTGGGGAAGGCGTGGGATGGACGAGCAGCAGCCGTGAGAGTGCTGAGTTCTGAGTGTCCACGTGCCCTGGCTCACGTGCCCTGGCTCACGTGCTCTGGCTCACGTGTTATGGCTCACGTGCCCTGGCTCACGTGCTCTGGCTCACGTGTTCTGGCTCACGTGCTCTGGCTCACGTGTTCTGGCTCACGTGCCCTGGCTCACGTGCTCTGGCTCACGTGCCCTGGCTCACGTGCTCTGGCTCACGTGTTCTGGCTCACGTGTTCTGGTTCACGTGCTCACGTGCCCTGGCTCACGTGCTCTGGCTCACGTGCTCACGTGCTCTGGCTCACGTGCTCACGTGCCCTGGCTCACGTGCCCTGGCTCACGTGCTCTGGCTCACGTGCCCTGGCTCACGTGCTCTGGCTCACGTGCTCACGTGCTCTGGCTCACGTGCTCACGTGCCCTGGCTCACGTGCCCTGGCTCACGCGCCCTGGTTCACGTGCCCTGGTTCACGTGCCCTGGCTCACGTGCCCTGGTTCACGTGCCCTGGCTCACGTGTTCTGGCTCACGTGCCCTGGCTCACGTGCTCTGGCTCGTCACATTCAGAGGCTGAATCCTGCATTCTTTTACACTGCGGGTGGTGAGGCTTTGCACCATCCACGTGGAAGGAGCGGCTGCAGTTGTTACGAGCTGCGACTGGCCCATGCTGAACCCACCTGAGACTTGTACGTCTTGGCAGGAGAGCAGGAAAGGCAGCACGGAGGCCTTGCTGCAGCAAGGTGGGCAGGGTCAGGATCAGAAACCAGCTCCTGGGGCACAGCCCAGGGCAAGAACCCGGAAGGGCAAGGGGGTAGGGGGCTCCAGGGGGCGAGACAGGAGCATGGTCCTGAGAAACGCCCCAGCACCGAGGTGGGGGCAGGATGGACTGATGAACATGGTGGACCCCAACCGTGGCCAGAATTATGTCTAAAGTGCGAGTCAGAAATGAATGTGCTGTGTGTTGAGCACAGGAAGCTGCCGAGTTTGGGGGGTCCCGGGGGCAAGGAGACGGGCAGACCACCTCCTGTGTACAGCTCACTCACTGGCAGGTCCGATGGTTTCTGCTTGTCACCAAAACAAGCACAAGGAGGAAGAGCAGGGGTGACCCGGGACCTCACTGCCTCAGTGCCCTTGAGCGGCTGTAACAAAACACAGGATGGGGCAGCTTAAAACATCGGGCATTTGTTTCTCACAGTCCTGGAGGCTGGATGTGCAAGACTGAGGTGCCGGCTGACGTGGTTTCCCATGAGGTCCCCCTTCCTGGCTTGTAGGCGGCCACCTTCTCGTCCTCACGTGGACCTTCCCCGGTGTGCACGCCAAGGGGGTGGGGGAGTTTCTGGTGTCTCCTGTGAGGCCACCTATCAGTTGGCCTATCAGTTCAGGGCCCCAAGCTTACGACCTCATTTAACCTAATCACTTCCTTAGTCTCTTCTCCAAATACAGTCTCACTGGGGGTTAGGCTGCAGCACATGAATTGGTGGTGGGGGTGATGGCACAAGCCTTCAATCCACAGCATTTAGTGAGTTTGCCATGTAAGTGCCATTAGCCATGAGACCCGGACTCCTAACTTTTCTAACTTCTTTGTCAAATCAGCACTTGCCCTGGGCATCCCCTTCTCAATCTGTGTCTCATGTGCCACCTAGGAGGAGTGTTGGAAGCTCTACTCCAGATGTTCCAGGGGGCAAGTATTCAACACAGGGAGAGAAACTAGGGAAGGGAAAGGAAGGAAGGGAGGAAAGAAAGAAGGAGGGAGGGAGGGACGGGTGGCTTCTGGTACCTGTATGGCGACGCCTGTCACTGAAATCCCAAATGCCCACGTGCTCTGAAGGTACAGCCATCAGCAAACAGAACACATAAAACAACCCACAAAAAACCAGAAGACAGAGAGAACATGGCACAAATTCATCTCACATGTAATAGTGAAGTAAACCCCTGAAAGAAGCATGGTTGGAAATTGCTCGGAAGGGAGGAGAGGGTAGCAGTGTCCCACAGGCAGAAAGGCAACTATAACACTAACCAGTGGGGAAGTTTGCACCCTGGCTGGGTGGACACAAAGAAGTCAAATGGAAGGTGCCTGAAAAGCGTGCAGCCTTGTGGGGTTGCTCCAGGGAGAGGCAGGTGCCTGGGAGGGTGACGTCCCTTAGATGCTTGATGGTGAAAGGAAGGCAGGAAGTAGCTGAACATAAGGCACTGCTGAGCTATGATACTATCCAAGGGTCAGAGCAAAATAGACCCCAACGTTGCCGTTTATTAAAGAGACTGCACTTCACTATAGCAAATAAAGGGGCACTCTTGAATTAAGAAATCGAGTAAACCCTCCAGACCTCTACCACATTCTTTATAAGTCAGAAGCTAATGCTGGCCCAGGAAAATACACAAATAGGCCTGAACAAAAGCTGTAAGAAGAAACTATAAAACTGTAAGACATAAAATTATGACAAGAAAACAGAAATTGGGAATAAAAACATTCCAGCAGAAGAAAACTCTACCTCAAAAATTCCTCAAAGCAAATGAAAAGTGTAACACAACAGTCCAGCATAAATTAATGTGATTAAACAAGCAATTGCATACGAGAAAGGACATCACAAATCAGAGGGTCAAAACTCAGAATATAAATGGAGAAGCACAGGGAGGTGTAAAATAACATCTAACAAGATTTATAAGTAAGACACTGAAGAAAAAGATAAAAATCATAATAGAAAGAATAAATTATAAGGTGCACAAGGGAAAATATATGCCACCAAAACTACAGTAAGAGAGAAGACAGAAATAAAAAGATTTCCCTGCCCCTCCAAAAAATTAAAACTAAAATAAAGGAGACAAAAAAGTGAGAAAACGATAGGTATAACAGCCTATCAAAGAATACACAACACACACGTAATTAGAGTATCTGAAGAGCAAACTAACACAATGGAACAAAACTCATATTTAAATCTATAATTAAAGAAATGTAAAGGAATCCAATTTTACATATTGAAAGATGTTGTCATATACCCAGAAAAATGGAGTTGGAGCATTAAAATTAAATACAAAATTGGTGGGATGCAGCTGAAGCAGCTCTTACAAGGAAACTTGTGACTTTTTTTTTTTTTTTTAATGCAACAAAGACTGTATGGGGCCTGCAAAATCTAAAATATTTACTCTCTGGCCCTTTATTGAAAAAGTGTGTGGATCTCTGCTTTACACAGTTCATCTTGCTTTATGAGATAATGAATACATGAAACTTGTGACTTTAACACCAAAATCAGACATAAAGAAAAGTATATCATCAGTTACCTTTGCTTCCTCCTTGAGAAGCTAGTAAAAGAAGAATATTGAGGTCAAGGTAAGTAGGGAAAAATAAATAATAATAACAAGCAAGAAAATAAATGAAATATAGAACAAACAAGAGAGAAAGTCTACAAAGCCAGAATCAGTTCTTTGTAAAGGTTAATAGAATTGGTAAGCCTTTAACAAGACAGATGAAAAAAAAAAAAGAAAGCACAAACCATCAACAGCAGGAATAAGAGGACACCACAACAGACCCAGCAGACACTGAAAGCACAGTGGGGGATGTTATGAATAATTTTATACTCGTACATTTGACAACTTAGATAAAGCAGTCACATTCCTTGAAAGATAAAAATTACCAAAACAAACTCAAGAAAAACTAGAAAATTTACATATCTCTGTATGTTAAAGGCATTGAATTAATAATTAAACAACTTCTTACAAAGAAAATAAACAATATTTTTAATAAAGAAAGTTCCAGGCCGAAATTACCTCACTGGTGAATTCTAACAAGCATGTGAAGGAGAAATAATATCAACCCTACAAAAACTGTTTCAGAAATTAGAGGAGGATATATCACTTCCCAAAGTATTTTATGAAGCTACTATAACCAGGATTTCAAAACTAAACAAAGACATAAGAAAGTAAATTTATAGAACAATATCCTTAATGAATATAAATGTAAAAATCATTAACAAAACATGAGTATATGAACTTCAGTAATATGTAACAAGAATAATATACCAAGATCTAGTTGGGTGTATCCTGGGAATGCAAAACTAGTTTAACGTGAGAAAATCAATCAATACAATTCACCATATTAAGAGATCAAGGGAGAACAATTATACAGCTACTCCAATAGATGCAAATAAACCATCTGACAAAATGCAACACATTTTTATAATGTTTAAAACTCTTAGCAAATGAGAAAAGCAGATTTCTCAATGTGATAAAGAGCTCTCACAACTTCTAATAAATATTGTTTCAGTACAAGAAGTCTTAGCCAGTGCAATAAGACAAGAACAAGAAAAAAGAAGTCAGATTCAAAATAAAGAAGTACAAGTGCTGAGTGAAAGAAGCTGAATACCAACTAGTTTATACTAAATTATTCCATTTATATGGAATTCTTGAACAGGCAAGACTAAGTTGTGCTGATAAAACCAGCCCCTTGGGTCCTGGGGGAGTAGTGGGGCGGAGCTGATAGACAGTTCACTCAAGACTTGAGCACTTCACTATGTGGAAATCAGTCCCCATTTCCAGAAAGTCCACATTTGTTTTCTCAGAAGGGTGGGATAATATTAAATTTTATTTTTTTTAACCCTGTCTGTGCTCTGTGAGTTTTCTGAAATGACTATGAATTGTGTTTATAATTCAAAATATCAAATGATCCAATGTAATCCAAAAAGTACAAATATGATCTGAACTGATCTCAAGTTACAAATTCTTAGCAAAGAGCAATTTACGGTGACCTGTCTTCAGAGCTATTGGAGAGCTCTTTCTAGAAGAGTGAGGTCCTTAGAATGAACTCAGATCAGGGAGTGAGAGGTGGGAGGAGCCGGGGCCCTGACGGCCATCGCGTTACTAAGAAGTTGGACGTAAATCCTGAGCATGCAGGAAGGTGCTGGTCAGTGCCACCTCCTCAAATCAGACCTCAGAGGCAAGGACCGCAGGGCTGGCATCTTACTCAGCCACTGTCTCCCACCTTTTCAAAGGTCACGTTATCTCCTTTCTTCTATGGTTTAGGGTCCTCCAGGGGCCTTTCTACTGCCCAAGGGTCTCCTCCTGCCCTCCAGCCAGAAACATGGCACCTGTGGGGTAACCACAGACTGCAGTGACCACAGGCTGCCCTGAAGACAAACCTCTGTCCACTGCTATCTGTCCCAAGCCAGCCCTATGTCCCGGAGAGGGCAGGATGTGTGTGTACATATACACATGTGTGTGTGCATGTATGTGCACATGGTGTATGCATACGAGTGGGTGCATGCATGTGTGTGCACGTGTGGTGTGTGTGCTTGTGTATACGGTACCTGGCATGTGCGTGTGTACATAAGTGTAGGTGTGTGCATGTGTGAATGCATGTGGATGCATACATCCATGTATGTGAGCATCTGTGTGCACACCTGTGCGTGTTGTCTGGGTGCCTTTTCCCAGCTCATGCCCTGTCCCCGGCGACCAGCAGCTGGGGTCTCTGGTGGGGATATTGTTTCCGTCCTCTAAGCCCTGGGGGCCCGGTTTCCCCAGATACCCAGACAAATCAGGCCGGCTTGGCTGGGGGTGACCAATTCCCCGAATTTACTTGTTTCTCCTGAAAGAAAGCTTCTGTTCGGTTCTAATGCGTGGCTTTTCCTAAAGAGAAACAGTAATCGCGGCAGGACCGTAAGCAGGTTCTGTAAACTTGTAATCGTAGGTGTCAAACACTGCGCAGCATTTTCCCTGGAAGACAGAAGCCCTGGGAAATAACACGGAGCAGGCGCCAAAGCGGTGTTTCCTTGACAGAAGTTAATTCTAAACTAACTATTCCCGGAAAGAAAAGCGGGGAAACATTTTTACATGTCTATCATTTGTCCTTGGAGGGCACAGAACAAATATGTTTTTTTAACGTGTGACACCAGCATTATTCCGGGTGGCCTCGGGCTATATGCTGTTTTCCAGGTTACAGAATTGGAGGCGAAGAAAACAACTCTGCATTAAGAGGAACACACAGCACAGGCTAATCACAGCCACACGGAGTCAGACGCTGCCAGCAGAGGACGGGGCCCGGGTGCCCAGGGGCCCGAGGGAGAGGCCAGAAGCAGCAAACAGTGAGTTGCCTGAACCAGCGGGTGACCCCCGATGGTGCACTCTCAGATCCCGAGAAGCAAACAACATCACTGGAGCAGGGGTCGCCCTAGGGCCGGGGAACCTGAAACTGTCCCCTTCTGCAGATGTGGTGAAAGCTACAAACACCCCCCAGAAAGTGAGCAGGGGCAGCAAACACTGCACGTAAATTTAGGGGCGACAGGGCCCGGCTCTGGGCTCTGCAGCATCTGCCCGGGGCCCCCACGGGCACCCTCTCCCGGCTCCTGCCCCACGTCTGCCGGCTCCCCTTCCCAAGGCCTAGAGGCGCCTCCCCTGTGTGTGGGCCCCGCCCGACCCTGGGTGTCTCCTCTGCAAACCAGCCTTTGGAAGTGGCCACATGGCGGTTCTGGCTTCAAGCCACGCCCATACCTGCACTTTACGGAAGAAGCTGGGGCAGCCCCGGGGGTGGCGGCAGGGTGGGGGTGCTTAGGTGGGTGTGGAGCTGTTGCCCCAGCGAGCACCTGGAGGTCCCTCTCTTTTCCTGAGGACCACGTCTCCACTCGCCTGCCCTGGGGCCGAGATCCAGCCCTTAAGCCCAGAGTCCCTCCGTGGTCATTGCTGGGGGGTCCACAGGTGGCCTTCCTCCCCGGCCCCCAGCCCCGTCTGGGAGGGGACGGTGGCCGGGGCCCAGCTCACGGTGCACAGACGGGTACCCGGGACCCCGTCACGGGGGAGCCCCCACTGCATGCACCAGGCCCAGGGGGGCTTCGGGGGCTGGGGGCCCGGGCCAGGCCCCCCTCCTGAGCGCAGGCACTGCCGCTTCCCCGGACGCTCCGCGGTGGGGCTGGTGGTTCGGGCTGAACTTGCCTGGAGCGTGAGGCACTAGGAGTCAGGAAATGCAGCTCGGGATTTCCCGTGGGAACATTCTAGCCCTCAGCAGCCCCTTCCTCCCCAGGCCTTTCAACTGACCCCTATCCCACCCCCACCAAGTGTCCCTGGATGTCCCGCATGCACAGGGCCACACTGGTGCCCACAGGGCTGCGTCTCCTCCCTCCCTGCCCCTCCCCCTCCCCCTCCCCCTCTCTCCCTCTCCCTCTCCCTCTCCCCCTCCCCCTCCCCCTCCCCCTCTCTCCCTCTCCCTCTCCCTCTCCCTCTCCCTCTCCCTCTCTCTCTCTCCCTCTCCCTCTGTCTCTCCCTCTCCCTCTCTCCCTCTCTCCCTCTCCCTCTCCCTCTCTCTCTCACACACACACACACTCTCGCACATTTATTTACACACATGCACTCACGCAGCAAGACAATGGGTCCAGCCAGGAGGGGTTCTGTGGCCCCTTCCCCTTCTAGGCTGCGGCCTGACCACCACTCATCCTCCTGGCCTGGAGGGGACAGGACGGGTGCTCTGGCCTCATTCCCAGAGGAACCACACCCAACTCTGTCCAAATGGGGCGTCGGACCCTTGTCTCAGGAATGCCCCCGGGGGACACCACAGGCGGCCCAGCTAGGGCCCAACACTGACAGCGATCCCTTGGACAAGCCTGCAGGATCCTCGGTGCTGGATCCCGGCCGCTCACCTCCCCTCGACACCCCAAAATCTGCATCCCCGGGCAAAGTGGCTTCCCTCGGCTTTGCAATTCAGATTGGCAACACACACACACACACACACATGTACATGCACGCATATACCACATGCACAGACGCATGCACACAAGCACACACGTGCTCATACCACATGCATGCAAGCAAGCGCCATACATGTGCACACGCACACACCACACACACCACACAATGCACACCCTACATGCCGGCCCCCAAGTCTCAAGGGCCAATTCCTTAAAACATATGCTGTTGGTCTGTGTCTCTGGAGAGCCCTGTCTAGTCCATCATGCCTACGCACTCACCCCACCCACACACGCAAACACACCACACACAGGAACACCACACATGTACAAGTACACACAGTCCACCCTTCTAAAGGAGACCCAGTGGGTCCCTCATCAAAGGTTGGCCCTGCCCCGTGGGGTGACCGTGTCCCTGGAAGTCCCTGTGGGGCGGTCCTGAGTGTGCATCTGACCCTGGGCTCTGCACCCGGCGCTCCTAGCGGTGCCTGGGAGAGGCTGCCACGCCCATCCCCAGCTCTGCTTGTGAGGTCACGCGTCACGACAAGGCTTTGACAGCAGGGTCATCCCTCGGTTTGTCGGCCACGAGGACCAGAGTCACTTCGTATCAGCCCTGGTCCACTGCTGGAAAGGGTGGGGTTAGCAAGGCCACATTCCTTATTAACAAGGGGGCTCCGGGGCCTTGCAGCGCCTTCTCTGAGCCCAGAAGCTTGGAGTGTGGCCCAGGGCGCTTGTTCCCGGGGGCCGACTCCCACCTATAAATAACAGCGGTGGCAGGTCACCTGTCAGCACTGCTGATGGACGGTCCCTTGCCCACCATTACGGCCTGTGACTGTGGGAAAATTAATTTAAGTGGTAGTTAATTTCTAATGAATTCCACTCAAGCGGTTAATACGTTCCCTCAGTGTTATGGTAACCTTCACGGATCATTGCATTATGTAAATAAATTCTACTTTACACTGGTTTATTAGAAAAGAGAGTGAGATTGGGGAGTCTGGCCAAATCTTGTCTGCAAATGCACATGACGAACCTTCCACAGGAAATTTAAAAGGGGAGGAAATAAAAACCCATCAGGAGTTTTCTCGGATGCTGAACTTCCCCCGATGACTAAATTACCCGTCTCCACACTCTGGGTGAATATCTCCAAATCCGCTTTGTTACTGTGTTCCAAGGAGGAAGAGGAGAATTTTTGCCTTAAATCCCGTGTGGATTCCTTAACAAACCTGGAAGAAGATCCTCTCTGAAACCTCGGCCTGAGGCCCAGGCCGGCCTGGAGCAAGCCTGGACAGAGGCAGGAAAACGCTTGGCAGGCAAGTGGTCCCACCTCTCCGTGGGCACAGGGGGCATGTGCAGAGCAGGGGTTGGGGGCTTCCACACCCCCAAGTGAATGAAGATGGACCCACTGGCTGACCTTCCAGCAGCCGGTCTGTGTGCAGAGGTGGCAAGAGGCTCGGAGCAGGATCAGATGGGGAGCGGCCTGCAACCAGCACCCAGGGGCCTACGGAGTTTGTGTGGATGACTCAGGGTCACTTGTCTGTGCTTCTAGCTCAGGCAGCCCTAACAACACCCCAGACAGGCAGCTTAAACAACAGGCGTTTTTTTCTCACAGTCCTGGAGGCTGGCCATCTGAGACCAAGGCGCCAGTGGACTCAGTCTCTGGCAGGAGCTCTTCCCAGACTCGCAGAGGCTGCCCTCCCACTGTGTCCTCATATGGCAGAGAGCGAGCTCTCTGGGTCTCCACAGATCAGGGCACTAATCACACGGGACCAGGGCCACACCCTTATCACCTCATCTAAACCTAATCACCCAGAGCCCCACCTCCAATGCGGCCACACTGGGGCCAGGGCTTCCAGGTGGGGTTTGGGGGCCACAGGTATTTATTTGGCCCGGCAGTGTTGTGCCTACAGCGACGATGTCCATGCTCTTCGCTCTCACGCGGTTCACGCCTCTGGGGCTGTTTCCTCAGCTCGTTGGGGTCTCCCCCGCAGTGGCTGTCAGATGCAGTTGTGGCAGGGTCACCTCAAAGCCCCTTCATCTCACACGGGCTCCTGGCTGGAGAGATCGACACCTGGGCTCCTCGCCTATCTCCCCCTAAATGGCCTGTCCACCTGGTGGCCCTGGGGTCACTGAACTTCCTGCATGGCCACTGAAGGCTCCCAGGGCAAGTGCCCAAGAGAAGCCTGCCGAAGCCGGATCGCCCTTTACGAGCTCGGAAGACGCTCTGGCCAAAAGCACACGTGGCTGCACACTGACCTTGGGCCTCCCGGACGTGGAGAAATAAGTGTCTATTGTTCACGAGCCACCCCACCTGTGGTTCTCTGTTACAGCAGCTCAGATGGACTAGACAGGGCTCTCCAGAGACACAGACCAACAGCATATGTTTTAAGGAATTGGCCCTTGAGACTTGGGGGCCGGCTCGTGGGAAGCTGAGGGAAGATGTGATGTTGCCGCTGAGTCTGACACCTGCGGTCTGGGGACTCAGGCAGGGCGCAAGTGTCCCAGGCTTGGGCTGAATTCCTCCTTCTCAGGGGAAGCTGTCTTTGCTCCTAAGGCCTTCCCCCCACTGGGTGAGGCCTGCCCACATCAGGAGGGGGACCCACGGAACCCAGAGGCCATGGTTTATGCGCTCATCACATCCTCAGGGGCCTGTGCTTCCGCGTCTGGACTAGTGTCTGCCCCACAGCTGGGCTCCTTGCCCGGCCGCCCTGATGAGCCAACTGTTTAGCGGCCGCTGTGCTGGGCCGTTAGGCCGTCACCATGGGCACCGGCTGCTGCTGCAGAGCCGGCTGAGGGTCTCCCCAGAGAGCGGCCTGGTCACGACCCCTGACTCAGAAAGCCTCCTAGTCCCCCAGAGACTACAGAGTCTAAGTGGGACCCCTGCCACAAAGCTCCTTGGGGCCCTGGGCCCCTGCCCAGCTACCCGCACCCAGCGTCCCTCTTGCGGGGGCCGGAGGGTAAGCCCTAGCCTCTCCCGGCCACCAGGCGCCTGTCCCCTCTTCGCCTCAGCACAGGCTGCTCTGTGTGGCATCTCGGTCACCGAGGGCCATTCCGGGACCGGGCGGGACAGAGGTCTCCCCATCCACACAACCAGCCCACCCTTCCCCCCATGAACACGCTCTGGCTCACGTCACGCTGAGATGTCAGGCTTCCCTCTCCCGCTGCCCCGTCGAAAGTCCCCTGAAGCCCCAGACTAGAAACTGCTCCTACTTTTTCTGCTCTGCACTGACCTCGACAGCATCCCACCCCCAGGGTGACTCGACAAGCATCCAGGCTGCAGCCAGACACATGGGGATGCCCCAGGCAGGTGTCTGGACACCCCACTGACGGGTGCCCTGCGTCCATGACTCCCACGAGGCTCGCTCCCAGCCGCTGACGCTGCACGTTCCCCGTCAGCGCACAGACTTTATTCCCACGTGGGAACACAGCAAAGGCTTTGGCCTCTGCCGTGACTCAAGATGCAGGCTTAGGGCGTTGACTGGAACGCTTTCCCAATGGCCGGGCAGCTGGAAGCTTTTCCCTTTCACAAAGACCCCGAGAGCCAGTAGCCCACCCTGCTGTCCCCCGAGGCCCCCTGCCCTCCTGGGCCTCCCCACTGGCCACACGCCAGCCACGAGTGTCCCACATTCTCTCCGCAGGAAGGTCTGTGGGTGGGGCGGGAGGGCCAGGCCCAGGCCCAGGCAGCGCGCCCCTCGCCGTCTGGGCATCTCTGTGTGGCCCTGCTTCCCGTGCTCCGCGGCCCGGCTCCTGGCTCCCGTGCAGGTGACTGGCTGTGCCTGGCAGCCTCCCGGGAGGCTGGCTCTGTCGCCAGCCCGGTGCCCGATCTGACTGGTAAGGAGGTGGCTCTGGTTGTCCCGGCCGGGCACACAGCCTCCCTGCCCACTCGGCTTGGCCGGGGCCACGCCCCACAGACGTGGGCGCTGGGAGCTCTCTGTGGAGGATGTTGCTGGGACCTGAGAAAACACTGCAGGGGGAGGCCTGTCCACTTAATTTCTCCCAAATGCCATTCACTCACTATCAAGTGGCAATAACGTAGATAACACACCGGGCAAACCACAGGCACTTGCTAAACAGCAGCTGTAACAACAGGGAGTGACAACAGTGACGTCGACAGCAGTGCCTGTCCTTCATGCATTCCCAGACAACTTTCCTCAGAATCTCGCTCTGCAGGATCGCAAACACTTTTCCCCACGAAACCAAGCCAAAGCCCCAGCAGCGCGCACACCTTGCTCCAGGCAGGGCTGCGGTGCCTCTGGTCCTGACCCCGGTGGCTCTGGGACCACAGTGTGGGCGTGTCCTGGACATCACTAAGTGATCCCAGAGTGGAAGGAAAAAGCACAAGCCAGGGTCAGAAACTCGAAACAGCCGTGTGTCGTTTACCAGGAATTAAGTCAGAGAAACAAGGGCGTAAGATCAGCTCCTCCAAGATCAGAACCCACGTTCCTGGCAGGTGTCTTCCCGCGTAGAACAGGTGGGCATCGGCGCCCCGCGGGCGGCCCTCCCGCTGCTCCCAGGGCCTGCTTGCGGCGAGTGCCTCCTGGCAGGCCGGGGCTGGGCAGCCGCACCACGTAAACCAGACATTCCGTGGATGCACTTCGGGAACTTTCTGTGGCCGCAGAGGAGATGGGGAGCGTTTCTTAGCCATCGCCATCACTGAGGATGCAGTGAGCGGAGCGTGGGGGCCTGGCCATTCTCTGGGTCCCACGACGAAGTGGCCGTGCTCTGTCCCAGTCTCAGCACGTCCGTTCAACCTGGGGGCCGTGGCTTCAGGCAGGGAACTCGGCTCCGGGGTCTCCTAAGCACCACATCACCGTCCACTCTGGATTTCCAGGTGAGATGGATCTCGATGCTGGTGGTAAAGAAAAGCCAGCCAGGCCCCGGCCAGGGAGGGAACCTCGGCCGCTGCCTCATGTGAGCCGGGTGCCCCCAGGCAGTGGCTCCTTTTGGGGTCACACTAGGCCCCTGGGGGGGGCTGGGCTTGGCCTTCACCTTCTGACCCCAAGAGCAGCCCCTGCTCCCCCAGGGAGGCCCCAAAGGATGTGGCCAGGGAACCTGGTGCACAGCCACGGCTGCCACGTGGAGGGCAAACCATCCTCCACCCCCAGGACCTGGGTCCTCTCAGGCCAGCATCAGCCTGGGGCCTTGACACCAGCACGGTCCCCTCACCTGCCCCACCGAAGCTTCTGGCAAACCCACAGCTTGGATTTCCTGGTTCCCGGGGAGGCAGGGGGGTCCTGGGGGCAAAATTGAAGGAGGCATTTCATCGCTTTCTGGGCCAAGGGGTGTGCCTGGGGCCTCACGCCTCCTTCAGGCTGGCCAGCTGTTTCCTGTGTTAAAACCACACACACAACAAACTGAATTAGCTAGCGGAGTCATTAACCAAACCCCCACCCAAAGGAGACTGTGCCCCTAGTACCCCTACCACTTCCCCGACTCTCTAGCTTTCCAGTGACCTCCCCATCCCCGTCCTGGAAGAGCTGCGTCCCCGCCCTGGCGCTGGGCAGGGTCTCCTCGTGCAGACCCCCAAGAACATTGGACGGAGCCCCACGCGCTCGAGTGCGGAGCCGCTGGGCAGACACGAGCAGGGAGACGGGTCATGCCCCGGGAGCGTGAACGCTGAGCGTGCAACCCGCCGGCCTGGGACGGAGG
The DNA here is from genome assembly GCF_949987535.1 of Balaenoptera acutorostrata. Taxonomy (NCBI): domain Eukaryota; kingdom Metazoa; phylum Chordata; class Mammalia; order Artiodactyla; family Balaenopteridae; genus Balaenoptera; species Balaenoptera acutorostrata. Next base: position 4,176,354 of record NC_080065.1, read on the forward strand.
GAGGGAGGCGTGCACGGCCCAGCCCGGAGCCAGAGCCGCATCTGGAAGTCCCGCAGGGCCCGGAGGAGGTGGTGACCGGGGACGGGCGGGCTTCCCGGGTTTGCGGGTCTATGTCTGCTCCTCACGGAAGCAGGGGTCTGACCAGAGGTGGAGGGACCGGGCCACTCCCTGCAGGGGCAGGTGCCAGGCACCCGAGTGTGCGGGGCCGGGCAGCATCCACCCGACCCCGGGGCTCATCTCCGACGGCTCAGCTCCGAGGGCATCAGATGCTCCCGGCGGCTGCAGGAGGGTCAGGAAGCGGTGAGCGAGGGCGGGCTGTGGAGGGTGGAGGCAGCCCCGGGTCAGGTGGCTGAAGCCCCCAGCCACGGGGGCTGGGGTGCTGCTGTGTGTCAGCCTGGGCACTGACGGCGTCCGGGGCACAAACGGGCCCCACCTGGGCTGGGCAGCAGGGTGTCGGCTCTTGGACCTCACAGGAAGCCACCTGCCACCGTGGGCTCAGATTCCAGTTTCTGGCACCTGGAATGGAATTCATTTACAGAAAAATTAGATTTAATATTGAGAATATGCAAGAAACCGCACCAATGTGTGGTAACAGGCAAAGGTCCCAGTCCACAAACGGTCCAAGACTGTGGCCGGGCAGGAGGAAGAGCAAGGCCATACGTGCTCCCCTAGTGACTCCCTGGGGGACATCCCCCCCCGGCCTGTGCCACCCGAGCAGGACCGTCCACCTGGTGGCCTGGCCAGATGGCTGATCTGCAGGTCAGAGTGTGACCGCACTCATGGGAACGGGGAGAAACCTGAGGACCCAGAGGTCTTTCCTGAGACGGCCACAGGCAGACGACAGCGGGAGGTGCAGGTCATCCAGGTGACCGAGGATGTGGTCAGGCAGGAGGAGATGGTGGTGAGGACGGGATCCCCGGGCAGAACCCGTCTCAGAGTTCAGAGGCCGCGGGACCCGACGGCCGGTGAGCGTGTGGCTCAGGCCAGTGTGTCCTTGGGTGACCAGAGACTCACCCTGGCTTACCTGCGGTGGGGAGACCGGCTCAGAGGCAGTGTCGCCCCAAGTTCTCCCTGTCTCTCTCTCATGGGCGGTTCAGAGATTCCACTTGTTAAGTGAGCGTCCCCTCGGGCAGCAGAGATCTTATCTTCCCGGGGTTGTTGCCGCTGTGTCCCGACGCGGGTGTGTGTTTGGACTGATGTTCTGCAGCTCATGGTGTGAACGTCGCTCCGGGAGCACAGCTCTCCGCGCCTGGGCTGCTCCCCGCGGCTCCAAAGTCCCTGCCTTCGCACTTGGCCACCGGCTCACGGCCACTCGAGCCGTCTTTGTGAGTAAAAATGCCTCCCACAGGACCTACTGAACTTGCGGGCGGGCTGAGGAGCAGGGGGCTGGTCACACGTGCTTCCCGTCCTGACGCTGGGGGCCACCACCCTGTCGCCGCTGCCTGGTCCCGCGTGCTCCCGCGTCTCCCCCCGCGTTTTCGGGCTGGTCCTGGATTCTCCATACTGACCCCTCCTCCCCAGCCCGGCCTGGGTACCGCCATGCTGCCTCTCAGCTGGGCGACCGCAGGGCCTCTCAGGGCCGCCCTCACCTCCCTCCATCCAGCCCCCGCCAGGAGCTGCAGTCGCCATCCGCCCCAAGCACACGTGGGACGAGCCCCTCCCCGCGCCAGCCCCAGCTCTGCCCCCGGCCTCCAGCCACTCTCCCCGCCTCACGGGGATTCTTCTCCCCTTTGGGGGTCCCTGTGCGGTCTCCCACCCTCTGTTACTCTCTACCTGGAACCTCCCCCCCGCCCCCCGCCCTGCTGGCAGGGTCTCCCCAGCCGCTAATGCCGTTGAGGGGGCTCCAGCCCCGCCCATGGGGGAGGGGGACGCTGATCCAGGACTGCGGGGGGGGGTCGTGTTAGCTCCTTCCGACTCTTAGGCCCCAGCTCGCGGGAGCGCTCCCCGCAGTAAGTCGAGCAGAGAACAGGTTAGACTCCTCATGGAGAACAGAGGAATCGGGAGAACCGTGGCCGAAAATAAAATAACTTACGTGTGTAGATACACAAGAACTCCGGAGACCAAGTTCAAGCGTGCAGGGGGGAGAGGGAGAGGCAGAGCTGAGGGTGAGGGAGGAGTGGGGGCGTGGAGAACAGATCCAGCCTCCCGGAGGCCCTGATCCCCTCACTTCAGAGCTGTGCAAATCTGGAACTTAAAAAGGGTCTTTTTTTTTTTTTAAATCGGCAGATGTTTCCAGTAGCTGAGACTTGGGAGAAAGAAAATGATGCTCAGCCACGCTCCCTTCCCTGGCTTATAACGATGAAAAGTATTAGAATATCAAACTAAGAATTATTACTGGAATCTTACGAATTGCAATTCTTAATCAGCAAGTTTCACTGAAAGTTCCTGGAGAGGGATGAAGCCTTTCCTCATGGAGGGTCCCATGGCTCGGGGACGCCTGGAAGGTTCTGGATGAAGATGTGTTGTGAGCAACTGCGAGCTGGGCATCTGTTTCCTTTCTCTCCTTCCGTGTGAGCAGCAGAGCCCTGTACACAGCTGAAAGGCAGTATTTCTCCTCTTCCTTTGCATCTAGGGGCAGCCTCTGGCAAGCAGGCAAAATTTGCTGTGTGAATTGGGGAGAGCTGCTTAAAAGGATGAGAGGGACAAGGACAAGGGGCAGCTGGTGTTTGGTTTGTGCTCCATCCCTTCCCTATCTGACTGCCTGGAATGTTGGACATAATAGCTGGAGCTCCAGCCACCATTTTGTGCCATGAGGTTGCCATTAGAAAGGAAATCAAGCACCAAGAATTACGGGCGATGAGAGGACAGAAAGAGACAGGGAAACTCAAACACAGAGAGCTGCCATAACAGCCCACAGTGCCTTCTGATGACCTTCCTCAATGTATGTGGGCAAAATACTGTGTAATTTTTTTAAACCACTGCTCTTTCCAGCCCCTGTCTCTTGCAGTGGACATAATATACAGCTGATTGCATATCGTCAGGTGATCAGGCAGGACTACTTCAATGAATGAATCCATACACTTACGAAGCATCTAGCACAGTACGTGAAGCAAAATAAATGGATAAATAAACGATGAATCACAAAGTCTGATTCACTTACAAGAGAAGACTCCTTGATATCTCAAACAAGCTAGGTAATTAAACCGATAAAAGTTATAAGTGAAAAACTGTGGCTTCGTTTTAGAACAGGTGATTACATATTATTAACCACTGAAAGAATCGTTGCACCTTTAGAGAGAAACCTTAGGAGAAAGGCACACTCTGGACTTCCTGAAAGACGGCAGATGAACTGCTAGGATTTCTGCACAGTAATTCATATTATGTTTAGTATAGTATCATCACTATGTAAGGAAAAACATGCATCACTTTCTGAGGAGAAGACAATGAATCTTTCATGATGCCAGCCAGATGAGGAATCTGTCTGAGCCCCTACGTGGGAGCTGCTCGGCTGGGTCCCGGAGGCTCGCCAGGGCTGGCTTCTGAACAGCTCTGTTTCTGAGTAAGTACCACACGGCCACAGTCAATCTCTCAAGCAATGCAAAACAGCTGTCTTTGTTCTGTAAATTTCTCATTTTTTTTTTTCTGTGCTTTTTAAAACAGGAAAATGACAAGTAAGAACCTGGAGAAAAAAACAGCTGACCTCTCACTGAAAATCACAACCACCAATTACAAAACAGGACTAAATGCCTTGTAAATCAAAAAAGGAAAAAGAAAAAAATTCATACAGATGCAGAAAATTGCCCTAAATCAAAAATAACGCTTACAATATCCTATGTCAACTTGTTGACGAAATCACCTGGGGACGGAAGGAGGACGCCCCATGGTTGCTGGCATGAGCCACCGTCCAGATGTCCTCAAGTTTAGGATGCTGCCCGGAACGGGGCGGGCACGGGGGTTACAGGGATCTGCTCGTAGATTCTCAGGACTTAACCAAAGGATGACTGTGTTTGCTTCCAGGGAGAGAACCCGGGTCTGGGGTTCGAGACGAAGACCAGCAGTGCATCCTCGGGCATCTTCTGCATGCTGAACAATTTGAATACATCATCTATTAACAATAATTTAAATGAAAATTGTTTTAAAAAGTATTTGATACCACTTGTAGTAGATCAAACAGCACCTGCCCCCGAGGTTATGTCTACTCAAAACCTGAGAATGGGACCTTATTGGAAATAGGGTCTTTGCAGATGTGATTAAGTTAAGGATGTTGAGATGAGACCGCCCTGGATTAGGGTGGGAGAATGCATTTCCGTTGCTTGAAGCCACCAAGCCTGATTAATTTGTTGCAGCAGCTCGGGGGAAATAACACACCTGCTTTTTCCCCCCTAAATAGCCTTGGCCTCTAGTGAAGAAAATCACTTGAAAAACAATTAATGAAGTAAGTTAATTTCTTGTTTACTTTCCATCTTAAATTCGTGCCCATTTGGAGTGAACAAGGGAGGGCGCTTTGTAAAGCTGGTCGGCACCCAGGCACAGGAATAAAATGCGATTTGATTCCTGCCCACCCGGCCACTGGGAAGAACAGCCATAGAGAGTTGCTGTATCAGAGGAAGGCTTCTACTCTTAAAACACAGTCCTGATGTCTTTTTCTCATTCTTCCCAGAGAATAAATTATTTTATCAAGATGAGGAAACTGACCCGATGAGCTCTTAAGGCTCTACGTTTTAAGTTCAAGGAAAGACCATTTCGCTTCAAGATTTAAATTTTGCAACTGCCGCCAAAAGTCAAACACAGGAAGGAACGATTGGGTCCTCCTTCTCCTTGGAAGGACTGGAGGACGATTTCAGAACTGCGCGCCTGGTGTGTGATTTGGTTCAAAAATACGTACGTGTTTAGTCGGGCAGAGAGGAAAGCGCGTACAGGGGGAGGCAGAAACCATGGCAGTTCCTATAACCTTCGATTTGTTTATTTACACTCTGACTGTTTGCGTGAATAAGTGCACACAGGTCTTTAGACAGAAATGAAAACCCCAGGCCCTCCGACTGCTGCTTGCTCAGCTGACTGACCATCACAGCCACTCACACACGACGTGGGCTCCGACGGTCAGGGGCTGTGCTTGCCGTAGAGAATGTTCCAGAACAGTGTCGGCAAGCGCCTTCTGTAAAGGGCCAGAGAGCAAACATTGCAGGGTCTCCCAGAACTGCTCAGCTCTGCCGCTGCAGGTGAGACGGCCCACCAGGATGCATCAATGGGTGAGCGTGGCTGTGTCCCAATAAAACTTTATTGACAAGAACAGGCAGTGGCGGGGCTGCCCACCTCTGGCTAGGACAAGCAAGAGACAGCTGTCTTGTCCACTTCATGTTTTAAGATTAAGGAAGGGCAGTAGGGGAAAAGAGTAAAAGAGGGTCCTCAAAAAACTAAAAATAGAACTACCATGTGATCCAGCAATTCCTCTTCTGGGTGTTTATCCAAAGAAAACAAAAAAAAAACGAACTTGAAAAAATATCTGTACCTCCATGCAGCATTATTCACAAGAGCCAAGATATGGAAGCAATCTAAGTGTCCGTCAATAGATGACTGGAGAAAGAAGTTACAAAATACACATTATATACCTAATTTATGTACACACACAATGGAATATTACTCAGCCATAAAAGAGCAGGGAATCTGGCCCTTTGCCACAGCGGAAATGGACCTTGAGGACTTTATGCTGAGATAAGTTAGACAAAAAAATGCAAATACTCTATGATCGCTCTCATACATGGAATCTAGTGAAAAAACACCCCAAACCTATAGATACAGAGAATAAATAGGTGGTTGCCAGAGGCGGGGGTGGGGTGGAGGAAATGGGTAAAGGGGGGTCAAAAGAAAAGGTACAAACTTCCAATTCTAAAAGAAATAAGTCCTGGACCCATAATGGCGACCAAGTTAATAATATTGTACTGCATAACTGAAAGTGCTAAAGAGTAGATCTTAGAAGTTCTCAGAAGAAAAAAGATTCTGTAACTATGTGTGGTGACGGGTGTTAACTAGACTTATTGTGGTGATAATTTTGCAATATATACAAATATTGAATCTTGATGTTGTCCACCTGAAACTTGTATAATGTTATATGTCAAATATACCTCCGTAAAAGACAGAAAGAAATGCTCAAAAATGGGTTATACTGGGTTCCAGTATCTAGTGGATTCCGTGGCTCATGGTCCGGGGACCCCGCAGACCCCCAGGGAGAAAGGAGGATGGAAACAGCCTCGGATGCGGGCAGGTGCCTGAAGCCTCGGGTTGGCTCCACGCGGTGTCTCACCTACGTCACGCTAAGCCCAGAAGGTGAGAGGGTCCTGGTCGGGAGGGCTAAGGGGAAGGAAGCTGCTCGTGGAGAGCTGGGCCCCCGCCAGGTCCTCTTCTGCAAGACCTGGAGGCTCCGACTCTGGCCCTCACACACACATGGACCCTGACCAGACGGAGCCCACGGGGTGGGCGGCTCTGCCCCACGGGAGGGGCAGGGGACCAGAGGGGCCCGCAGGGGCCGAGGGTCACTTTTCCTTTCCCGCTCTTACGAGGCTCAAATTCTTTCAGTGAGCAGATTGTTCACAAATTTTTACGGTTTCCTCCGAGATAGCAATTACCAAAGTAAGATGTGGACCTAACTCCTTAAAGAAAACGACACCAAAACAGTAAACCTTTCATTTCGTTCCCACCCCATCCCACTCTCCCATCTAGAACTATAAATAATTGCTGTGTTGGCTCGTGTTGCCCCGGAACTTTTCTTATAATGTTACCTAAATATTTCTACTTGGAAGAAACATGTGGTTAGATTTACAGGAGTTTAATTTTTGCATAAACGAAAACATGCTTTGTACACTGAGGTCCAGTTTTCTTTTTATATTTAATACTCAGAAATGTGCCAGGGCTGGCGTCCGTCACAGCTCAGAAAGGCCTGTCGTTTATCTAAGGGCTGCATGCCCCACCCTCCTGGGATCGTGTCATCCTTGATTTAACCATCCACCCCTGGAAATGAGCGTTTGAGTCGTTTCCAGTCTTTTGCCATGACAAACGCTGTTGCTGAGAGCAGCCTTACAGGGTCCTCTTTGTGTGCAAGTATTTCGCTGAGAGGACACCCAGAGCGGGTCAAGAAGAACACATATTTTACATGTAAGAGTCTGGAGGCACGGCTACCCACAGTTTATGGAAATTTCTGTTCACAGCCAGTGTTCCACCTGGATAACATTCTTTTTAACTTTTGCGAATCTGATGGGCAAACACGCACTTCACTTTTATTTTATTCTCATTTCCCGATTACTAGTGAGATCAAACATATCTCCACGCATTTGCTTGGACACTGCCTGTTCACGTCTTTTGCCCATTTTTGTCAACCTGTTTGACCTTTCTTCAGGGTTTGCTATGCCTTTTTTGTACCCGAGATCTTCACCCTGTTATGTGTGGGCCATCCTCCCACGGGTCCCCTGGTCCGTCTTGTTCTGTAGGATGCGGTGACAGTCTCCCCTTGCCCTGGGGAGTTGGCTGAGGCCCCAAGCTGAGGGCAGTGAGAGGAACGTGTCCACGCCTTCTGAGGAGGTTATGGACCCTGACCTTGGCCCTGGCTCTGGGCTGTCTGGGTGAGAGGACCCTGGACCCCCCAGGCAGTGCTTCTCGGAGGGGAAGCAGGAGGATGGGCAGGGCTGTGAGCCCAGTGTGGAGGGAGCCCCGCGGAGGTGTGGGACCACGTGCCCTGGACTTGGAACCCCAGGTCTGGTGCCGGCTTCATCTGGTGACTGAGGGTCGGGCGTCGGGGTGTCCTCTCCATGACAGGAGGGAGGCGAGGCCCGAGCCAGCCTGGGGGGGTCTGATGCTCTTTCCATCAGAGCGCAGCACTGGTGCACGTCTTAATGATGAAGCCGTCAGTTCCCAGATGTTACGGAGCAGACAGAGCCTGTGAGGGGCATCCGGGAAGCTGCATAGGAGAAAAACACAGCTGTTCCCAGCGCACCGCAGAGCACCTGGGGCTGGCGTCCTCCTGGCCCAGGTGTGGAGTTTACCAGCTGAGTAAGCCTGTCCTGCATCTTCCTTTCTGACCCCTGGAGTCCATGTCTTGCTTAAGAGCAGGTCTTCGTGCCCCAATGTTATGCAAATACTTTTCGGTAATTCTTCTCATAATTTATATGGTGATTTTTGCTTATTTTTTGGACACATATGAAATTTACTGCAGGCTTTGCTGCGTGGTAGTAACTCTGACTGCCCCCAGCACCGTCTGCCACGTGCTTTATGCCTCCTGCACCGACCTGAAATGCTGCGCTCACCCCGCTCCATGCGATCGTTTAGGGAGAGATCCTTTCTGGTCTCTGTCTACTTCCTCACACTGTTTAACGATCACCCTTTACAATGTGCTTTCATACCTGGTAGGGAACCCCCGTCCAGTTTCAGGTATAAAGAGGTTGCTTGACTGTCTGCTTACTTTTCATCTTCCAAACAGATGCTGAAGCCACTTGCCAAGTTCCACAAATGCTCCCCCTGGGATTTTGGTGGCTTTCCCGCCAGAGGGGTTAGTAGATAAGTGCCTTAGTTTCGGTTCCCCCCAAAGTGCAGCCTGAGTCAGGGAAGGGGGTGCAGAGCTTATCCGAGATGTGATTCCGTCAAGCAGAAGTGAGGGAAAGGGGGTGAGAGAGGGGTCGGAAAATCCCCTAGAGGTGGGTTATTGCGCTTGTCAAAACGAGGAATTACCTGATTTTTCAATTCTAGACCTCCTGGTGGAGAGGCTGGGCTGTCTCACCTGATGATGAATCGTGTGGGGCGTGCACCCTGTGCTCACATCTATCCTCACTGGGGAGGTTCCGTTTTAAGAACCGGGTTGCCTAGGGCTCACCTCCACAGGGGCCCTGGAGGAACCAGGTAGGATGCACCACAAGTTTTCCACCGAAGGACAGGGAACGGGGTGTCCATCCACTGCTTCCCTCCACACGGGTTGAGGTTTGGGGCATTAACTCCCATGCTCTGGCCTCCTGTGGCTTTGGACCAAACCCCGAGGAGGGGAAGGGACTGTGTGGGCTCCACGGTCCAGCCCTGGGGTGGACTGTCCAGCACGGGTGTGCCCGTCAGGGGACGTCAGGGGGCACAGCGTGCCGCGGGAGGGGTGCTGGGTCTGCTCCAGGGTAACGCCTCTAGATTGTCCCCCTGCTGCTGTGCCCATGGGGCCGCCAGCCCTGTGCCCCAGAGCTATCCTGCTTCCAAGAGCCCCACATGTGCACCCAGCCCACAGTTCCCACCCAGGAGTCCCCAGACACTTCCTTCTCAGCAGAGTTGCTTTTTAATTTTTTTTAATTTTGAAAATTTATTTTATTGAAGTATAGTTGATTTACAATGTTGTGTTAATTTCTACTGTACAGCAAAGAGATTCAGATACATATATATATTCTTTTCCACTATGGTTTATCACAGGATACTGAGTATAGATCCCTGTGCTACACAGTAGGACCTTGTTGTTTATCATTCTATATATAATAGTTTGCATCTGCTAATCCCAAACTCCCAGTTCTTCCCTCCCCCATCCCCTCTCCTCCTTGGCAACCACAAATCAGTTCTCTATGTCAGTCTATTTCTGTTTCATAGATAAATTCATTTTAGATTCCACACATAAGTGAGGTCATATGATATTTGTTTTTCTCTGTCTGACATTTCACTTAGTGTGATAATCTCTAGTTGCATCCATGTTGCTGAAAACGGCATTATTTCGTTCTTTTTTATGGCTGAGTATTATTCCATTGTATAAATGTACCACACCTTCTTTATCCATTCATCTGTTGATGGACACTTAGGTTGCTTCCATGTCTTGGCTATTGTGAATAGTGCTACAATGAACACTGGGGTGCATGTATCTTTTTCAATTATAGTTTTCTCCAGATATCTGCCCAGGAGTGGGATTGCTGGATCATATGGTAGCTCTATTTTTAGTTTTTTGAGGAACCTCCATACTGTTCTCCGTAGTGGCTGCACCAGTTTACATTACACCAACAGTGAAGGAGTGATCCCTTTCTCCACACCCTCTCTAGCATTTGCTATTTGTAGACATTTTGATGGTGGCCACTCTGACCGGTGTGAGGTGGTACCTCACTGTGGTTTTGATCTGCATCTCTCTGATAATTAGTGAGGTTGAGCATCTTCTCATGTGCCTGTTGGCCGTCTGTATGTCTTCTTTGGAGAGATGTTGAATTAGGGCTTCCTGGCAGAGTTTTTAACCTTAGACATCTGACTCCAACACACGGACTTGGATCTGGGGCTTTGGGCTCAGGATGGAGAGATATAAGCCTTGTATTTTTCTCAATCAGTTTTTTTAAAAGATATAATTTACATAAAATAAAATTTACTGGTTTGATGAGTTTCAACAAGTGTACGCAGTAACCACAATTAAGATTTCTGATATTGATACTTGGTGTCTTCTCCCTTTTTTCTTGATCAGACCAGCCAGAGATTTATCTTATGGCCCATTTCAAAGAACCAGCCTTTCGGTTCAGTTTCTCCATTGCTATTCCATTTTTTTTATCCCTTTGATTTCTGTTTTTTAGTATTTCTTTCCTTCTGCTTACTTTAGGTTTCATTTGCTCTTTTTTAGTTCCTTCAGGTAGAAAATTAGACCATTGTTTTGAGTCCTTTCTTCTTTTCTAATGTAAGCATGAAATGCTATAAATTTCCCTGTAAGTAACTGCTTTCCACACATGTCAATGTGCTGTGTGTTCATTCCTGTCCAGTTCTACTTTACGTTTCTAATCCTCCTTTGACCCGTGGGTTATTTAGAATTGTGCTGTTTAGTTTGTTTCCAATTATTTGTGTGATTTTCCAGATATCTTTGCTATTAAATCCTGGTTTAGTATCATTGTGATCAGAACATATTTTTTATAATTTCAATCTTTTGAAATTCACTGAGACATTCATTTTTTGAAATTCATTGACCCAGAATATGGTCAATTTTGGTGCATATTCTGCCTGAACCTAAAAAAACAAAAAACAAAAAAAAACTTATTCTGCTGATATTTAGGGGGAGTGTTTTATAAATATCATTTAGATTAAGTTGATTCATAGTATTGTTCAAATCTTCATGCTTATTATTATTTAATCTACTTGTTCTATCAATTATTGAGAAAGGAGTATTGATGTCTCCAACCATAATTTTGGATTTGCCTATCCTTCCTTGCAGTTCCATAAATGTTTGCTTTATGTATTTTGAAGCTCTGTCATTATATGCATAGACATTTAGGATTGTTATCTGTTCTTGATTAATTAACCCCTCTATCATTATACTTGGTAATAGCTGGTGATCAAAAGTCTACTTTGACAAAGATTAGTGAAACCACTCCAGCTTTCTTTTATTGTTTGCATGATGTATCTTCTCCCATCCCTTAACCTGTCTGTGACATATTTAAACTGGATTTCTTGGAGACAGCATATACTTGAGTCTTGCTTTTTTAATACAATCTGACAGTCTCTTCTGTTTGATTGGGGTTCTTGGACCATTTAGTGTGATTATTGATAGTTGAGTTTAAACTTACAATCTTATTTTTTATTCTTTATTTATCATATCAATACATTGCTCCTTTTCCTCTTTGAGTTTTCTTATTTTAAATTAATTGGATATTTTAATATTTTGTATTTTCTCCATTATTGACTTACTACATATGTCTTTTTGTTTTATTTTCTTGGTGGTTGGTCTAGTGTTTACAGTATAAAACTGTGACATCACAGTTTGCCTTCAAACACTACTTACCAGGTCAGGATTGGAGTGAGACCCTTAGGAGAGCAGGTTCTCATCCTCTGTGCTGTTGTGGTCACACGTGTCAGAACTACATGTGTCATAAACACCACAAGATGTTGCTACTACTTTTCTTTAAACAGTTATCTTTCAAAGGGACGTTTACATGAAGGGAAATATCTTTTATGTTTATCTAAAGAGTTACTACTTCTGGCTGTCTTCATCTCTTTATGTAGATCTGCGTTTCCATCTGAATTCTCCTAGCTTTGGTTTAGCAGAACAAGTCTTGTCTCCCACCTTCCTTTTCAAAAGATATTTTCAGTGGATACAGATTTCTAAATTGACAGTTCTCCCCAGAACTTTGGAGAGGTTTTATTGTCTTCTGGCCTGCATGGTCTCTGATGAGAAGTCAGGTGTTACAGTATTATTTTTTTTCTCTTTATGACGAATGAGTCTTTTTTTTTTTTCTCTGCAGTTGAGGTTTTCTCTTTATCTGATTTTTAGCAATTTGATAAAGATGTACTATTATGTAGTTTTCTTTATGTTTCTCCTGATTGGAGTTTGTTAAACTTCTTGGATTTGTGGGTTTATTGGTTTCACCAAATACGGAAACATTCTTTCTGGTCATTATTTCTTCAACTATTTTTTTCCTGCCTCAACCCTCCCAGGACTGCAATTCCACTTAGGCTAGAATGCTGGCTATTGTCCCACGGCTCACTGAGTTCCATTGTTTGCTTTTGTTTTTTGATGTTGTTGTCTTTATTTATTTGAGTTCCATTTGCTCCAGAAATTCCATTTGGGGATTTTTTTTTTTTTTGCAAGTTTTATTGAGGTGCAGTTTACCTGAAGTAAAACTCTCACTTTTAGTGTATAGTTCTATGAGGCAGGTACAGTCATGAAACCACCACCATAATCAAATTGTAGAATAATTCCATCACCCAAAAGTATTGCTTCATGTCCCTTTGTAGTCAATCCCTTGTCCCCATCCCCAGCTCCTGCCAACAGATCAATTGTCTGTCCCTATAATTTTGGCTATTCCATGATGTCATACCATTGGAGTCATAAAATATGTAGCTTTTTGAGTCCAGGCTTCCATCAGTCAGAATAATGGATTTGAGGTTCATCTATGTTTTCATTTCTATCAGTAGTTCTTTCTTTTTGCTGCTGAGTTTTCCCTTGTAAGGATGCACACAGTTGGTTCATCCATTTACCACCTGAAGGACATGTGGGCTGTTTCCAGTTTGTTGTGGGTTTTTTTTTTTTCATTTATATGTAAAACCACTACAAACATTCACATAAAGGTTTTACTGTGAACATAAGTTGCCGTTGTTCTTGGACAAATACCCAGAAATGAGATTGCTAAATAACCGAATATTTAACTTCATGAGAAATGGCCAAACTGTTTCCAACATGGCTGTACTATTTTCTACTGAGTTACAGTTGCGACAATTCTCACCATTAATTGATTTTGCCTATTTGTTAACCATTCTAATAGGCAGGAGTGCTGTCTCGTAGTTTTAATTTGCTTTTCACTAAAATCTAGTGCTGAGCATCTTTTTTATGTGCTTACTTTTCATTAGTACACTTTTGTGAAATATCTCTTCTTTTGCCCATTTTTAATTGGGTTGTTCTCTTAGTATTGAGTTTTAGATTTCTTTATATATTATAGATCCATTCCTTGATCAGAAATGTGTTTTGCAGATATTTTCTCTTAGTTTTTGCCCTTTTCATTTACTTAACAGTGCCTTCTGAAGAGCAGAAGATAATAACCTTGATGAGAACTAATCTGACAATGTCTTCTCTCGTGGATCATGCTTTTGGTGTAATGTCTTTGCATAACCCAAATTCACATGTATTTCCTCCCGTGTTTTTATAGTATTGGGCTTTACATTTAGCCCTATGATCTATTTTTAGTTAAGCCTTGTATAAGGTGAAAGGTATGAAGTTTCTTCCATGTATATGGAAATCCAGTCTTCTAGAATCATGTGTAAAAAAAAGACTATCCCTTCTACATTGAATTGCCTTTAATCCTGTTATGAAAATCATTTAGGCACATAGGTGTGGGTCCATTTCTGAGCACTCTGCTGAGTCCTATTGGGCTATGTGTGTACACTTTCACAGGTACTACACCGTCTTCACCGCTGTGGTTTTATGTACGGTGAGCCTGAAATCAGGGAGTGTGAGTCCTCCAAGTCTTCTTCATTTTCAAAATTCTTTTGGCTATTTTACTTGCTTTACCTTTCCATACAAAATTTTGAAGAACCATGGCATTTTGTACAAAATTGTATAAAAATCAGGATTACATTGAGTCTGTAGACCAATTTGGATGGAACTGACAGTAATAGAAAGTCTTCAAATCTCAATATTTTATTTGAATTCTCCAAGTGTTTTACAATTCTAAGTATACAGAATGTGCCTGATCTTGTTATTTAAATATATCATGGCTTTGGTGCTATTATAAATAGTATTTAAATCTCAGATTCTATTCGTTCATGGCCAGTATATACAAGGATCTCTCTCACTATATGGATAATAGAGAAAACATGAAATGTTTCCAGTAGGTTGTGTCATAGTGAAGTCAAATCCTAGGATAAGACACTTATTTAATGATCTAAACAAGGGATTGGCACTCTTTTCCTGCAAATACAGCCCCAATAGTAAATATTTTAGGTTTTCCAGGTCATAAGGTCTCTGATATAACTACTCAGTTACTACTTTGGCTGCTGTAGAAAGTGTAACAAAACATAAATGAACGGCACGGCTGTTTTCCAATAAAGCTTTATTTACAAAAATGGGTTGCAGGCTGGATCTGGCCTGTGGATTGTAATTTGCTGCCTTCTGACCTAAACCGATTTTTCTGTTGTGCTGCAATCTCAGGGCTCTAAATGCTGGTCCATCCAGGTATCCGGAAGTAGATGAGCTGCAAGGGGTTTGGTCATGCTCTTATCTTAGATCAAACAGAGGCTGATAACCCCAGGAGAGCAGGATGATTCAAAAACTCATCAGGCTGTGACCCCGTGACAGGCGACACCAGGACACTGCATACCACTGGCCCCAGGTCACGGTCTGCAGAGTCCACGGCAGCAGCTCATACCCACTACACACAGGTGTGCACAAACACACACACTGCACCCATGTATACACTGCACACAGTTCACACATGCATGCACACTGCACCCACGCATACATGGACACACGTGTGCGCACACAGTTCTCAAGTCTCAGACTAAGGATGACAAACATATTTAATCAATGCCCAAAATACCTTTATATACGTATAAACAAGTTAAATTTCCCTTGACTTAAAGACTGCTGTCACGGCCTTCCCTGCTTATCCTGGAGATGGGAAAGTTGAGAACACAAGTCTGAATCCACGGGGAAGCAGCAGTGTGGCTGAACGCAGAGACAGGGCCGAGAGAGAGCCAGCGCACAGGGTGGTCTTCTAAAGAACCTGCATTCTGACGTGGGATAAAGCCAGCTTTCCCTCCTCCCGATGTTCGGTCCTCTGCCCGAGCGCAAACACAGCTTGCGCAGGAGCTGAGAAGGACGCGTTCCCAGGTGGGTCTCAGGCTTGGCTGGATCCGGAGCCACAAGGAGGTGACGCAGGCCGCAGAGTCCACAGCACCCGAAGGTCAGCAGAACGGAGGCTACAGAATGTTTACATGTTATTTTCCTTTCGATGAGGCAGCACCGTCTCCCGGGCAGGGATTTCCCAGCCCGAGGGCTACATCTGTCTCTGCTTGTGCTTCGGGTTGGTCTTGCAGTAGACGAACCACCGCCCGCGCCTCTTGACCAAATAGCAGCCCTTGCAGCGCTTCTTGAGGACGCCCTTGGTCTTGAAGCCCAGGGCCGGCTGCTGCAGGCCGAGTGCCGGGCGCGCGGAGAGGAGCGCGGCCGCCGGGCTGGGGGGCGCACCGACCCGAGGGCAGGCGCGCGGGGGGCACTGCGCGAGCGCGGAGAGCGGGCGGCCACCCAGGTGCAGCAGGGGACCCACGGCGGAAACCACTTTCCTTAGGAGAGCGGTGGCCATATCGTGGCTGGATCTAGGGAGAAAGAGGAAAAGTTGTCACAGCTGCCGGTGGTTCCTGCCCCCGAGAAAACCTCCTTCCCCGCGTCCCTGCGGTCGGAACACAGGCCGCGGGTCCCGGAATCCGCGCGCCCCCCGGGAGGGCACGAGCGCGGCGAGCCGCACCGTGTCCCCGCCCGGCGCCGAGACCCCCGCCCGGCCGCCGGGGCCAGACGAGGCCCGCGTCCAAGCGACCCCGGTGCGGCCGGGCCGCTGGGCGGGGGCAGAGAGCACGAGGTCCGGAACGGTGCCCGGCTCGACGGGATCAGCACCCGTTTCCCACCGCAATGACCTCCGCCCGCGTCCCACCCGGGGAAGCCGAGGCCAGGGGTCCCCAGAACGCGCCCTTCCTGAGCCCGGAAACCCCGCCGCCTCCCCTGCCCCTCGGGACCCCCGGAACCCCACCCCACGACCCCCACCTGGAAAGAGTCCTTCCCTGCCCGCCGGCAGCGCGCCTCTTCAGCCCCTGCGCCTGCGCCCTCGGCAGCGCCTGCGCAGTGGGGCGGAGATGCCGTCGTCCGGAGTGTCCGCCAGGAAGGAAGATGGCAGCAGGGTCACGTGGCGGTCCCCGCGGGGCGGAGCCACGTGGGTGCGGGAGTCGCGGAGCGCCGGGTTCCTCCCGGGTGGGTTGCCTTTCCCCTCCCCAGTCCCCTGCGTATTCAGCCCGCCTCGCCCTCCCGGGACCCTGCGCCCTCCTTCCGGGACTCCCCCAGCCCTGTGGGCCACCAGGCGGCTAAGCTTTGGGGGGCGCTCCCGGGTGGAGGAGGAGGGATGAAAAATGGGAACAAAAGTAGGTATTTTGAATGAAAAAGAAGTCACAACCAAGTAGACTTTTTAAAAAGCTGATAAATATCAGTGTCAAAACAAAATCTAGAAAAACCTCATGTTTGTATTAAGTGGACATCCTGGGAGAAATGTGGCGAGGCTCAGGGGAGCGCATGGAAATAGGCCCTGGTTCTAACTGATTGCAGTTAAATTTATTTCCTCCAACATCTTATTATGAAAACTTTCAAACACAGAGAAAAGTTGAAAGACACTTATGGCGAACACCCACGTACCCACTGCCCAGATTCCACAGTGAAATCGCCACGCATGTCTTTCCAGGCTGTGTCTGCGTGGACACAACTACTTTCCACGCATACGAAGGTGAGCTGCACACGGGGTGCACCTACGCGCCGCCCTGGCACCGCACGCGCACCCCTGACCCGGCTGCAAGCTGTGGCCCCTGCCCAGGTGAGCTCGGGCCTGCCTCTGAGCATACGTCCGTGGACACCTTTCCGATCCGGGAGGTATTCTGGGCACTGTCGCCTCTCATTGCCACACCTCCCTGGAGTCCAGGCTGTGGGTGCCCTCAGCTCCTGGGCAGTGGGATGCGCGACTCCACCCCAGCTCTGGGACTGCTCCCTGCGCCCACCGCCCTCGCCCATCGGGGGCTGGCCGTGTGGGCTAACCCTCCCGACGGGTCTCTGCACAGGCCGTTTGGAGGAGGCCATGAGGGGCAGGAGAGAAGCAGGGCCGGGACCGCGAGCCAGCGTCCTGCCCAGGTGTGCTCCAGAGCAGCGGGCCTTTCGGGGCTAACCTGCATGAGGGATGCCATCGGCTGCGCTTTACTGGTAGTTTCACTGGGCTCTGCTGCAGAAACCCCAGAACCACAAAGAAATGCGCTCTGTCCAACATGATGTACTTCCAGTTTCCTCTAAGCAAGGACTCATCTCCAACATTCACAACTTTCAACATGTAACTCCCCATGATTATCCGTTACCATCGAAGGTAAGCACTGCATCTTCCGTTTCCATCCTCCCCTGCCCTGCCCCTGGTAAGTGGAGCATCGCTAAGTGCTAAGGTTGCGCGGAGTTCCCCGCCTTATCCGGGCTGAGCCCCAGCCCACCGCTACACCAGCCGGCCGCACCTGCCTGACCGCACCGCGCGTGCGCGCCTCCCCGGGCGAGGTAAATCCCGGCCGAGCGGTCCCTGCGGAGGTCGTGCGCATGCGTCGGCGCTCGGCGCGTCGGCGCGCGGGGTCGAGGGTCAGCTTGAAAGATGGCGGCGGTGGTGACCTTCCTCAGGCTGCTGGGCCGGGGAGGCGCGGCGGCGCGGAGCCTGCCCGGGGCCGCCAGGTGCTTCGGGGTGCGGACCTCGCCGACCGGGGAGAAGGTCACGCACACCGGCCAGGTAACCCCTGCGGCGCGGAGAGCGCCCTTCCCCTCGGGGCGCCCAGGTGGGCGGAGCCCCGGCTCGGCCCCCGTGTCCCCGGGGTCCAGCGCCCCGGGGCCCCCGGTGCCCCTGGTGCCCCAAGCTCAGTGCCCGTGGTCCAGTCGCCCAGCACCCCGGTCCCTCCTGTTCCTCCGGCCCAGCACCCGGGTCCCACGGTCCAGTCCCTCGGGGCCCCGGGCGCAGTACCCGCAGTCCAGTCCCCCAGTGCCCCTGACGCCCCAGACGCAGCGTCTAAGGTCCCGTTTTCGGTCTCCCCGTCCGTCCGGGGCCCCGGGCCCAGTACCCGCAGGGGTCCCGAGGGGCTGTCTGCAGCCACTGTGGTCTCATCCTCCGAGCGAACTCGGAAACAAGACTGTTATCCCGGGGTAGCCCCTTGGTTACTGTGGGGAGAATTCCGGTGGAGTCGGAGACTGCCAACTGTGTGGGTCCGATCTCCTCATGTTTGTGTAACGTTGAATACCACATTTTAGTAACTCGAGGGTCTGCTGTCGAGTTACTGAAATACAAACACAGCGTTAGGCTATGATCCTCAGCCCAAAGATGAGGGAGTGAGTACCTGTGTTGTTAAAAAAGGTCATGGAGCAGGTTCGGAGAGGAAGGAAGCTCTGGGGCCTGTGAGATCGAAGGCGGGTGTCCCCCCTCTGCCAGGACTGCTCTCCTCTGCGCCTTCCCCACCTTGCTGCTTCGAATTCAGACTACTGCCTGATGTCACGTTAGGAATCCTGCTGAAAAATGCCCCTGGGCGCGCAACTACACTTACTCCTGGTGTGTGTGATCATGAATGGCCTAAACGTTGAGAAAACACTTTTCCTGAAACATTTATGATTGGTATAAGATACAGAATTGGGCCGTAAAAAATCACATATGGTCTTTTTCTTTTCAGGTTTATGGCAATAAAGACTACAGGAAAGTTCGATTTGTGGGTCGTCAGAAAGAGGTGAGTGAAAGATCTAGTAA
The DNA here is from genome assembly GCF_949987535.1 of Balaenoptera acutorostrata. NCBI lineage: Eukaryota > Metazoa > Chordata > Mammalia > Artiodactyla > Balaenopteridae > Balaenoptera > Balaenoptera acutorostrata. Next base: position 4,195,265 of record NC_080065.1, read on the forward strand.
AAGAGAGGTGAGCTTTCATAAAACTTTTTATAATGAAGAAGAAATAAATACTAACCTGTAAAACTTAAGTAAATTCTCCCCAAATTGTGAGCACTCTAGAATCTCTGGAATTCTGCATTTCTTCTACATGTTAAACATGTCTAGTTCTGTTTTGTTTTTTTTCTCCCTGAAATATGTAACATGACATGTTGTGAGTATTGTTTTAGCTTTCATGTAAATGGGCGTGATCTTTTCTTTCTCTTCTGTGCCTTATACTTCTGAGACTCTCAGGTTAAAGCAGAGTCACAGCAATTTTTAAAAATTACTCTTTCAGTCACTTTTTGGAGTATGTTTTCCACGGTTCACAACATATAGATTAGGCTGGTTCTTTCAGGGACTTCGGCCGACAAGCTGAAGACAGCACATGGGTGGGTCTTCCCTGAGTGGGTCTGAAACACCAGTGCAACCGCTGGACACTGGAATCCTTTCGCCTCAGTGGCGTGCTTTCTTCCCACTTCCTCTCTCCTGTGCCTGCCGCCTCAGAGGGAGTCCTCAGCGCCCTGGCTCAGGCCTCCCTCCACCCCTCCCCAGCAGTCACCTGGCGTCACTCCTCCCCTTCAGGCAGCCTGTCGCTTCTTCCTGCCACCCTCAGCTGTCCCTAAATCGCATCTCCCCTCCCTTTGACCTTGGTTACGTTGTCCATCCCCAGGGTCTGGTTTCCTACTTCCGTTCCCACTTTAAGGGTGTCGTGGGGTGGGGTCTGGCCCTCTGGATGGAGCAGTTCCAGCAGATGCGTCCTGAAGCCCTGGGGTCGACCCTGCCTCCAGCTTTCCATCTCGGCCTGTCACACTCCTCTCCCCTGGGAATTCTATCATGGCTTCTGGTTTCTGATTGCCCTCGCTGGGGACAGACATCAGGGAGCAACTTAAACACCAAACCAGACATTCCAGAGTTCGTGAAGCCAGTAACGTGTGAATGGAGGGGGCAGTGCTGGTGATGTCGCCTCGCTCAGACTGTCAGCTCGCCACAGTCCTGAGCCGGCTGCTACCCTTGACCTCTCCCCACTCGGCATCTCTGGGGCCTTTTCCTGTCCGAGATCGTGAGCGTCCAGGGGCCCATGCTCATGTAAGATGTGCAGCAGGTCTCTCTGGCTTTCATTCTTGCGACAAAAATTTGGCGTTTAGTAGTATTTAGAAAGTTTTGGTTTCCAAGAGACTGTTGTTTTAAAAGACCTTTAGGCATGCTGAAAAACTGCACAGAGAGTACGAGTTCCTATATCCCTCCCCCCTCCACAGTGTCCCTGTTATTCTCCTCTTGCCTGAGTGCGCTGCCTTTGTGAGAAGTGACAGGTTTGGACACTTGCTGAATATTGATACGTTGTGTTAACTCAAGTCGGGGGTTTAGGTTTATGTGGTAGGTTCACTCTTGGTGTCGTATGTTCTGTGGGTTTGGACAAGTGCATAACGTCTCATATCCAGCACTGCAGTATGATGCAGAGTATTTCACTGCCCTAAACTCCCCTGTGTGTCACCTCCTCATCCGCCCGCCTGACAGTCCCTGACAGCCACCGATCTTACTGTCTCTGCGGTTTTATTTGGGTGAATTTTAAGAAATAAACTGAATGTGCTCTTAGTCTGAGGAACGAGGAGAGCAGGAAGCTGGGCGGTCGAGCCGCCTTCGCAGGAAAGGTGGGAAGCGTCCGCGTGTGGCTGCAGCGAGTCTGCCCAGGAGCCCACAGCCCTTGGCGTAGGACCGGCCTTGTGGAGAGGAGATGCTCGTGAAGAACGGGGCCCAGCCGCCGCCCCCAGGGAGGGGCAGAAGTCAGCCTGTAGTGGTCCTGTGTCACCGGAGGGGGGTAGAGGGCCCAGCCGACCTCCTGTTCCTCTGCGGCGATGGGAGTATTTTCGTTACTTCGTGGTTACACACATGGAATTAAAAGCCGACGCTTCCTGCCCGAGAGCGATGGGCGCCCGCGGCATCCTCAGGCGGAGGGAGGTGCTGGGCCCTGAAGTTGGTTAGCATGGCTGTTGTGCCGTGTTTGTCAGTCGGGTGGACCCTGTGGGGCTCCGTTTTCGGGGCGTGGGGCCCCCGGGGCATGGACAGCAGTGGGGACAACACAGCCACATGCGTTCTGAGGGGGCTGCACTTCCTCACTCCCTGCTCCCTTTCCGGAAATAGGAATCCCAGGGAAGGCTTTGGGATAGCATCATCTCTAGCCGGCACAGCTTTCCAAAAACAGGAATGTCGTCCCCGTTCTGCGGGCTCAGGGCGTCAGCACTGCTGAGTGTCTCAGTGGCAGCGGGTGGGAGGGCTCTGGCCCGCGTTCGGTGTTCCTGGGTGCACGTGGATTATATGCTCAAATTCTGCGAAACTCAGCACCCCTCCCACCGTTGTTTGTAAAGATCGATCCTTGTTTTCTTCTCTTCACTGCAGCCTCGGGCCCCTCTGGGTGCAGGTGGGGTTCTGGGCGCCAGAGCGGGGAGCCACGTGGCCTTGGTCCTCCGGGACTGACGGGGCACACTTCTCACCATCGTGGTGAGCAGATGCTGGGGTTACTCACGGAGCCAGAATCACAGTGACCTCGGGCAGCGTTTACACCCCGAGTGTTTCATCTGCGTGCTTGTCTGCAGAGGAGTCTGAAAGGGGAAGAGCAGGGCCCCACCTCTGACCGTGTTTGTCCTCTGTTACCGTGTTCTGATCCCGTGACCCTTTGGCCTCCAGAGGTGGGGGACCTTCGAGATGTGCTCTTGCTGTTTTGCACCCTGAGTGTGTCAGCTGGGGTGGGATCCCGCAGCCCCATCAGATCAGATTGGGGTCTGTGTGTGGGTCCAGCTGCTGCCCGTAACGTTGGGCTTCTGCCGGGCCGTGCATGGCGGTTCCGGTTCTGGTTCTGGTTCTGGCTGCTGGGGGTGAGCATCTCCAGCTTCCTCAGCTCAGACGACACTCTGTGCCTCCCAGCTGAGTACCCGCACCAAGAGAAGCTGGCGCTCCGAGGAAAGAGGAGCAGTGCGTCGCTCTTCCCTTTATTTAGCGGCTTGGAAGTCATGAGCTGATTCCTTCCGGTAAGGAAATCAGTGGATTTAGAGCGTCTCTGTGGCCGCGGGCTCAAGCACGTTGTGTGTCCGTGCTTCGTGGTTTTGGTGCCGCCGTCCCTCCAGTTTCCCACGTGGAGCAGCCCTTGTAGTCGGAGGCTGCCTTTCCCTCCGTCGCAACGTGGCTCAGCCTCATCTGTCGCGTTTCCTGCTCGGGACCCCGCACCAGCTGTTATTTCAGAGCCCGGCCCCCATAGTGAAGCGGTCGTGGGGACCGCGTGGCTCCCGGCCCCTGGGTCAGCTGCTGCTTCTGGTCTTTTCCCGCAGATAGAGTAGGAGAGCGTGTGTGCGCATGTGTGTCCGTGTGCAGGTGTGAGAGGGAGGGTGGGGCAGGGCCAGGAGAGAACAGGTGACGCTGCACGTGAGGCGGGCTGTTAGCAGGGTGAATTCAGGTAGAGACAAAGGAGAATTCTTTGTACTGTTGTAATTCTTGCTGCTTTTCTGTAAGTTTGAAATTATATCCAAATGAAAAGTTAAAGGTGTGTGTACATGTATTTCATTACTTGTGTATTTTGAAGATCTGCACTGATAGTATTTAAATGAAACGGCACAGAACGTGCCTTTGCTGGCAGGGTGTGCGTGTATGTGGGGGTGGTCTACATTGATGTAAATTCCACGAGCGCGTCCAGTGTGTGTGCTTGTCTGTACGAGCTTCTCCTCTCTGTCTTTTTCCAGGTGAATGAGAACTTTGCCATCGACCTGATAGCAGAGCAGCCTGTGAGCCAAGTTGAGAGTCGAGTGATATCGTGTGACGGTGGGGGAGGCGCCCTGGGCCACCCCAAAGTGTACATAAACCTGGTAACGTGCCATCCGTCCCCGGACCCCCGTCCGTCTGTCCTGTCCTCACCCCACTGGTCTCACCCTCTCCCACTCGGCCTTGCCCACAGACCATACGACAGGGGCCGAACAACGGGCGTGTCCAGGGCAGCTTTGACTGTGACGTGTGTGCAACGGCCTTAGTGTCACCAGCGCTGCTTTCCCTCAGACTTGTAGGCGTCTGTCTTTCCCAGGGAACCATCGTGTCGGTGCCTGTGTGATCGGTTACCTTGTTGATAACTGCACGCACAGAGCCTTTGAGAAGGAGAGCAGTACACTGGGTGTTAGAGCAGAGAGGGAGGCCTCGGGATAAAGCTCAGGCGCATGTCCGCCCCTGCTGCCGTGTCCGGGCTGGACCCCGGCCCCGAGGGGGGGGCCTCTGCTCCGCGCCCCACCCTGCAGTCCTTCCAGGCCCCTGCTCGAGGGCCGGGAGGGGGACGGGGACCGAGCGTGTGTTCCAGGGCAGGGAGCCTGCTACCCCAGCGAGTCTGGGTGGAGCGGGCTGGACCCAGGGCCTCCGGCACAGCCACGTCCAGCGTCGGGCAGTGACCCCGGAGCTCCGTGGGCGCCCCTGGTTGGCTGTGTGTTTCCAGTGTCTGCTTTCAGTGGCTGAGGTCTACCTGTCTCTAGATTGATGTAGAATACGGAAATAGGAGATCTTTCCCTTTGAATTTTCCAGGACAAAGAAACAAAGACGGGGACGTGCGGCTACTGTGGCCTGCAGTTCCGGCAGCCCTGCCACTAGGGCCGCGAGGGCAACTCGGTGACACGGACTCCGTCTCTATTGCCGAATAAAGGGTGTTGTTCTCCAGGATGCCGCGCACAGCTGTTTCTCTCACACAGGTTCACTTAGGACTGTGGCTTAAGGTGGCGTCCCCTCCCGGGCCCCCGCCACATGCTCTTCCCCCCGCAGGACCGCAGCGGGGGCTGGAAGAAACCGGGGGCCGGGGGAGGGGTGACGTGGCCGCTTGGGGGCCTCGGGCTCCGGCCCGGCTCCGCCCCCGTCACTCATCCGCTGTCGCTCTTTCTGCCCATCTGATCCTCAGGCTCCGTCCAGTGTCTTAAATCCCAAGAAGTTAAGTACCTGTTTGAAGGTGTTAGCAGTCACGTATGGTCCAAATCAAGTACAATTTGTGTATTTAAAACAGTAGTGATTACGATGTATTATAACACAAAAAATAAAAATTAATATTATGCGGGAAGAGAATGGAGGCTTGGTGGGGTGATGGGAATTCCAGGAGGAAAAAGCGATGCACGGGGGGCCGGGGAAGCGGCACCTACACCAGAGAAGATTCCTGAGCTGAGGGAGAAGCCACAGATCACAGGGCACACCAGTGCTCAGCAGAACTGGTGGGAAAAGACACAACTGGGTGCATTCAGATTATAAAAGCTAAGTTGATGAAACACTAAACTTTATAGAGTCTAGAGAGAACAAGACCGTTTAAGCTTCCGGATGAAAGGAGAGATGACCATAGTGGCAGAATTACCGGAAGGGCGTCTGGCATCCACCTTCAACCCTGGAAGCTGGAGGTGGTAAGTGGCGCTAGCAGTCAGGAATCCTGGGCACGACCAATGTGAAATACACTGGCAGAGGAGCACTGGATGTGGAGAATTCGGGGAGCCGCTCCTGGGCCCCAGCCAGCCCACGGGGCGGGGGAGGCGGGGGCCCCTCAGCTTGAGCCAGCTCACACAGGGTGGGTGCGGCCCCGAGTGCAGGGTGCTCACCGAGGCTCTTGTGGAGCCGGAGCTGCAGGCCCAAGGCCTCAGGTAGTGGACTTAGGGGCTGGCTGTGCAAAGCAGGTCTGCGACGTGGGGGCAGGGTGGGAGGAAAAGGAGGTCGGGGGTCCTGGGCGTCCCTCAGGTGGGGCGGGTGTGGATGGAACGAGTCTCCAGGTCTCCGCTGCTTTCTGGAAGTGTCTCACATCTAATCACGAGGAGCGTGGGTGCAGCGTGCCAGAGGCGTGTTGAAGTCTCACACCCACTGGGGGTCTGTGCACCTCCCAGTGCCCTCTGGCTTGGCGCTCTGTTTAAGGAGCTGCATTTGAGGCTCTGCTGTTAGTTTCTGTGGCTCGTCTGTTCCGTTTCTATCTCTAACAAGACATCTGCCTTTGAGTCTGCTCTGCCTGTGCCTCATTGGGCCACACCTACTTCATTTGCTTAGTATTTGCACGTTAATTTTCTTAGTCCTTTCTTCTTCACCATTAATGTGTCTATGTTTTTATTGTATCTCCAAATATTATGTCTCCAATATAATCTCCAATATACAATATATTGGTGCTTGGTATATTGTATACCAAATAGATTTCTTACCCAGTTTAAAGTCTTCCATCTCCTAATTGGACATTTTAGTCCATTTCTACTTAGTTTAACAGCTGGCGTCTTTAGGTTTAAATCCACCGTCTCATTCTGTCCCATTTGTCCCAGCTCTCCCATTCTTCTCTTTCTCCTTTACATGAAAGGATTTATTTTTTCATTCTCTTTTCCTCTCATATGGTACAAGTTGATTTTTCTTCAAATGAAAAAAGTCAGGTGAAAACTGGGGAAAATAATGGCAGATCATAAGATTTAAAAAATTCCTAATAAGCCAAAATACAGGTCAGTATGAAAGACACCCAATTTTGAGGGAAATTGGGAAAAGGCATAACAGACACTCTGTAAAAGAAATACAGATGGCCAGTGCACGTGCATGTAAAGATAGACCCCGGATACCTGATACACGGCCAGACCCGGGGGCTTGGCTGCATGTGCCCAGGGGAGCTGAGTTGTGCACCAGAATGTGAAGATCCTAAGGCAGGGCTCCCCAACCCTTGGGCCACAGACCGGTACCGGTCCATGGCCTTTTAGGAACCGGGCCGCACAGCAGGAGGTGAGCAGCAGGCAAGTGAAGCTTCATCTGTATTTATAGCCGCTCCCCGTTGCTCACATTACCGCCTGAGCTCCACCTCCTGTGAGATCGACGGCATTAGGTTCTCGTAGGAGCGTGAACCCTGCTGTGAACTGCACACGCAGGGGATCTAGGTTGCACGCTCCTTGTGAGAATCTAATTCCTGATGATCTGAGGTGGAGCTGAGGCGGTGATGCTAGTGCTGGGGAGGGGCTGCAAATACAGATTATCATTAGCAGAGAGGTTTGCACAGAGACCATAATAAATTAGTTGCTTGCAGACTCATATCAAAACCCTATCAGTGAGTGGCAAATGAAAAATCTCAGGGCTCCCACTGATTCTGCATTATGGTGAGTGGTATAATTATTTCGTTGTATATTACAATGTAGTAATAATAGAAATAAAGTGCACAATAAATGTAATGCACTTGAATCATCTCAAAACCATCCCCTCCCCCCCAAGTCCGTGGACAAATTGTCTTCCATGAAACCGGTCCCTGGTGCCAAGAAGTTGGGGACCGCTGTCCTAAGGTGTCGATGCCAAGTGTGGAAAAGGTACATGCAAGGGTGTTCATTTTACACTCGGCAAATTACACAAAAATATGGGCCTGGTGAGTGAGGTTCTTTTCTTTATATGTAGATAGTATGAAGCCATTAGAAATGATACGGATCATAGCAGCACTACGCACAATAGCCAAGACTTGGAAGCAACGTTAAGTGTCCATTGACAGACAAATAGATAAAGAAGTTGTGGTACATATATACAGTGGAATACTACTCAGCCATAAAAAAAGAATGAAATAATGCCATTTGCAGCAACATGGATGGACCTAGAGATTTTCATGCTAAGTCAGAAAGAGAAAAACATATGATTTTACTCATATATGGAATCTAAAATACGACACAAATGAACTTATTTACAAAACAAATAGACTCACAGATGTAGAAAACAAACTTACAGTTACCAAAGGGAGGGGGTAAATTAGGAGTACGGGATTAAAATATACACACTACTATATATAAAGTAGATAAACAACAAGGACCTAGTGTATAGCACAGGGAACTATACTCACTATCCTGTAATAAATTATAATGGGAAAGAATATGAAAAAATACGCATAACTGAATCATTTTGCTGTACACCTGAAACTAACACAATATTGTAAACCAACTATGCTTCAATTATAAAAAAGAAAAAAAGGTCCTTTTAGTTCTGTCCCCTACAGTACAACAACATT